>NW_026691238.1:2500-241042 GCF_020826845.1 Diceros bicornis minor
GCCCAGAACTGAGCTAAACGTTGTATGTCTCCAACTCCTAGAAATAAATTCATGCCCCATCTCCCAAACTTCCAGCTAGTAAGGATCACATAATTCCTAACAAAGTTTTGACACAGATTCCCAATTCGGGCATTCAGAACATATAGCACGTTGCTGTAAGCAAGCACATTCTCATTCAAAGTTGCAAGTTACTATGTAGGAACAAGTTTGTATAGGTATTTCAAAGATGCCCAGAACTGAGCTAAACTTGGTATGTCTCCCACTCCTAGAAATAACGTCATGCCCCATCTCCCTTACTTCCAGCTAGTAAGGATCCCATAATTCCTAACAAAGTTTTGACACAGATTCCCAATTCGGGCATTCAGAACATTTACCACGTTGCTGTAAGCAAGCACATTCTCATTCAAAGTTGCAAGTTACTATGTAGGAACAAGTTTGTATAGGTATTTCAAAGATGCCCAGAACTGAGCTAAACTTGGTATGTCTCCAACTCCTAGAAATAACTTCATGCCCCATCTCCCTTACTTCCAGCTAGTAAGGATCACATAAATCCTAACAAAGTTTTGACACAGATTCCCAATTCGGGCATTCAGAACATATAGCACGTTGCTGTAAGCAAGCACATTCTCATTCAAAGTTGCAAGTTACTATGTAGGAACAAGTTTGTATAGGTATTTCAAAGATGCCCAGAACTGAGCTAAACGTTGTATGATTCCAATTCCTAGAAATAACTTCATGCCCCATCTCCCGTACTTCCAGCTAGTAAGGATCACATAATTCCTAACAAAGTTTTGACACAGATTCCCAATTCGGGCATTCAGAACATATAGCACGTTGCTGTAAGCAAGCACATTCTCATTCAAAGTTGCAAGTTACTATGTAGGAACAAGTTTGTATAGGTATTTCAAAGATGCCCAGAAATGAGCTAAACTTGGTATGTCTCCTACTCATAGAAATAACTTCATGCCCCATCTCCCTTACTTTCAGCTAGTAAGGATCACATAATTCCTAACAAAGTTTTGACACAGATTCCCAATTCGGGCATTCAGAACATATAGCACGTTGCTGTAAGCAAGCACATTCTCATTCAAAGTTGCAAGTTACTATGTAGGAACAAGTTTGTATAGGTATTTCAAAGATGCCCAGAACTGAGCTAAACTTGGTATGTCTCCAACTCCTAGAAATAACTTCATGCCCCATCTCCATTACTTCCAGCTCGTAAGGATCACATAATTCCTAACAAAGTTTTGACACAGTTTCCCAATTCGGGCATTCAGAACATATAGCACGTTGCTGTAAGCAAGCACATTCTCATTCAAAGTTGCAAGTTACTATGTAGGAACAAGTTTGTATAGGTATTTCAAAGATGCCCAGAACTGAGCTAAATTTGGTATGTCTCCAACTCCTAGAAATAACTTCATGCCCCATCTCCCTTACTTTCAGCTAGTAAGGATCACATAATTCCTAACAAAGTTTTGACACAGATTCCCAATTCGGGCATTCAGAACATATAGCACGTTGCTGTAAGCAAGCACATTCTCATTCAAAGTTGCAAGTTACTATGTAGGAACAAGTTTGTATAGGTATTTCAAAGATGCCCAGAACTGACCTAAAGTGGGTATGTGTCCAACTCCTAGAAATAACTTCATGCCCCATCTCCCTTACTTCCAGCTAGTAAGGATCACATAATTCCTAACAAAGTTTTGACACAGATTCCCAATTCGGGCATTCAGAACACATAGCACGTTGCTGTAAGCAAGCACATTCTCATTCAAAGTTGCAAGTTACTATGTAGGAACAAGTTTGTATAGGTATTTCAAAGATGCCCAGAACTGAGCTAAACTTGGTATGTCTCCAACTCCTAGAAATAACTTCATGCCCCATCTCCCTTACTTCCAGCTAGTAAGGATCACATAATTCCTAACAAAGTTTTGACACAGATTCCCAATTCGGGCATTCAGAACATATAGCACGTTGCTGTAAGCAAGCACATTCTCATTCAAAGTTGCAAGATACTATGTAGGAACAAGTTTGTATAGGTATTTCAAAGATGCCCAGAACTGAGCTAAACTTGGTATGTCTCCAACTCCTAGAAATAACTTCATGCCCCATCTCCCTTACTTCCATCTAGTAAGGATCACATAATTCCTAACAAAGTTTTGACACAGATTCCCAATTCGGGCATTCAGAACATTTAGCACGTTGCTGTAAGCAAGCACATTCTCATTCAAAGTTGCAAGTTACTATGTAGGAACAAGTTTGTATAGGTATTTCAAAGATGCCCAGAACTGAGCTAAACTTGGTATGTCTCCAACTCCTAGAAATAACTTCATGCCCCATCTCCCTTACTTCCAGCTAGTAAGGATCACATAATTCCTAACAAAGTTTTGACACAGATTCCCAATTCGGGCATTCAGAACATATAGCACGTTGCTGTAAGCAAGCACATTCTCATTCAAAGTTGCAAGTTACTATGTAGGAACAAGTTTGTATAGGTATTTCAAAGATGCCCAGAACTGAGCTAAACGTTGTATGATTCCAATTCCTAGAAATAACTTCATGCCCCATCTCCCGTACTTCCAGCTAGTAAGGATCACATAATTCCTAACAAAGTTTTGACACAGATTCCCAATTCGGGCATTCAGAACATATAGCACGTTGCTGTAAGCAAGCACATTCTCATTCAAAGTTGCAAGTTACTATGTAGGAACAAGTTTGTATAGGTATTTCAAAGATGCCCAGAAATGAGCTAAACTTGGTATGTCTCCTACTCATAGAAATAACTTCACGCCCCATCTCCCTTACTTCCAGCTAGTAAGGATCACATAATTCCTAACAAAGTTTTGACACAGATTCCCAATTCGGGCATTCAGAACATATAGCACGTTGCTGTAAGCAAGCACATTCTCATTCAAAGTTGCAAGTTACTATGTAGGAACAAGTTTGTATAGGTATTTCAAAGATGCCCAGAACTGAGCTAAACTTGGTATGTCTCCAACTCCTAGAAATAACTTCATGCCCCATCTCCATTACTTCCAGCTAGTAAGGATCACATAATTCCTAACAAAGTTTTGACACAGTTTCCCAATTCGGGCATTCAGAACATATAGCACGTTGCTGTAAGCAAGCACATTCTCATTCAAAGTTGCAAGTTACTATGTAGGAACAAGTTTGTATAGGTATTTCAAATATGCCCAGAACTGAGCTAAACTTGGTATGTCTCCAACTCCTAGAAATAACTTCATGCCCCATCTCCATTACTTCCAGCTAGTAAGGATCACATAATTCCTAACAAAGTTTTGACACAGATTCCCAATTCGGGCATTCAGAACATATAGCACGTTGCTGTAAGCAAGCACATTCTCATTCAAAGTTGCAAGTTACTATGTAGGAACAAGTTTGTATAGGTATTTCAAAGATGCCCAGAACTGAGCTAAATTTGGTATGTCTCCAACTCCTAGAAATAACTTCATGCCCCATCTCCCTTACTTTCAGCTAGTAAGGATCACATAATTCCTAACAAAGTTTTGACACAGATTCCCAATTCGGGCATTCAGAACATATAGCACGTTGCTGTAAGCAAGCACATTCTCATTCAAAGTTGCAAGTTACTATGTAGGAACAAGTTTGTATAGGTATTTCAAAGATGCCCAGAACTGACCTAAAGTGGGTATGTGTCCAACTCCTAGAAATAACTTCATGCCCCATCTCCCTTACTTCCAGCTAGTAAGGATCACATAATTCCTAACAAAGTTTTGACACAGATTCCCAATTCCGGCATTCAGAACACATAGCACGTTGCTGTAAGCAAGCACATTCTCATTCAAAGTTGCAAGTTACTATGTAGGAACAAGTTTGTATAGGTATTTCAAAGATGCCCAGAACTGAGCTAAACTTGGTATGTCTCCAACTCCTAGAAATAACTTCATGCCCCATCTCCCTTACTTCCAGCTAGTAAGGATCACATAATTCCTAACAAAGTTTTGACACAGATTCCCAATTCGGGCATTCAGAACATATAGCACGTTGCTGTAAGCAAGCACATTCTCATTCAAAGTTGCAAGATACTATGTAGGAACAAGTTTGTATAGGTATTTCAAAGATGCCCAGAACTGAGCTAAACTTGGTATGTCTCCAACTCGTAGAAATAACTTCATGCCCCATCTCCCTTACTTCCATCTAGTAAGGATCACATAATTCCTAACAAAGTTTTGACACAGATTCCCAATTCGGGCATTCAGAACATTTAGCACGTTGCTGTAAGCAAGCACATTCTCATTCAAAGTTGCAAGTTACTATGTAGGAACAAGTTTGTATAGGTATTTCAAAGATGCCCAGAACTGAGCTAAACTTGGTATGTCTCCAACTCCTAGAAATAACTTCATGCCCCATCTCCCTTACTTCCAGCTAGTAAGGATCACATAATTCCTAACAAAGTTTTGACACAGATTCCCAATTCGGGCATTCAGAACATATAGCACGTTGCTGTAAGCAAGCACATTCTCATTCAAAGTTGCAAGTTACTATGTAGGAACAAGTTTGTATAGGTATTTCAAAGATGCCCAGAACTGAGCTAAACGTTGTATGATTCCAATTCCTAGAAATAACTTCATGCCCCATCTCCCGTACTTCCAGCTAGTAAGGATCACATAATTCCTAACAAAGTTTTGACACAGATTCCCAATTCGGGCATTCAGAACATATAGCACGTTGCTGTAAGCAAGCACATTCTCATTCAAAGTTGCAAGTTACTATGTAGGAACAAGTTTGTATAGGTATTTCAAAGATGCCCAGAAATGAGCTAAACTTGGTATGTCTCCTACTCATAGAAATAACTTCACGCCCCATCTCCCTTACTTCCAGCTAGTAAGGATCACATAATTCCTAACAAAGTTTTGACACAGATTCCCAATTCGGGCATTCAGAACATATAGCACGTTGCTGTAAGCAAGCACATTCTCATTCAAAGTTGCAAGTTACTATGTAGGAACAAGTTTGTATAGGTATTTCAAAGATGCCCAGAACTGAGCTAAACTTGGTATGTCTCCAACTCCTAGAAATAACTTCATGCCCCATCTCCATTACTTCCAGCTCGTAAGGATCACATAATTCCTAACAAAGTTTTGACACAGTTTCCCAATTCGGGCATTCAGAACATATAGCACGTTGCTGTAAGCAAGCACATTCTCATTCAAAGTTGCAAGTTACTATGTAGGAACAAGTTTGTATAGGTATTTCAAAGATGCCCAGAACTGAGCTAAACTTGGTATGTCTCCAACTCCTAGAAATAACTTCATGCCCCATCTCCATTACTTCCAGCTAGTAAGGATCACATAATTCCTAACAAAGTTTTGACACAGATTCCCAATTCGGGCATTCAGAACATATAGCACGTTGCTGTAAGCAAGCACATTCTCATTCAAAGTTGCAAGTTACTATGTAGGAACAAGTTTGTATAGGTATTTCAAAGATGCCCAGAACTGACCTAAAGTGGGTATGTGTCCAACTCCTAGAAATAACTTCATGCCCCATCTCCCTTACTTCCAGCTAGTAAGGATCACATAATTCCTAACAAAGTTTTGACACAGATTCCCAATTCCGGCATTCAGAACACATAGCACGTTGCTGTAAGCAAGCACATTCTCATTCAAAGTTGCAAGTTACTATGTAGGAACAAGTTTGTATAGGTATTTCAAAGATGCCCAGAACTGAGCTAAACTTGGTATGTCTTCAACTCCTAGAAATAACTTCATGCCCCATCTCCCTTACTTCCAGCTAGTAAGGATCACATAATTCCTAACAAAGTTTTGACACAGATTCCCAATTCGGGCAATCAGAACATATAGCACGTTGCTGTAAGCAAGCACATTCTCATTCAAAGTTGCAAGTTACTATGTAGGAACAAGTTTGTATAGGTATTTCAAAGATGCCCAGAACTGTGCTAAACTTGGTATGTGTCCAACTCCTAGAAATAACTTCATGCCCCAACTCCCTTACTTCCAGCTAGTAAGGATCACATAATTCCTAACAAAGTTTTGACACAGATTCCCAATTCGGGCATTCAGAACATATAGCACGTTGCTGTAAGCAAGCACATTCTGATTCAAAATTGCAAGTTACTATGTAGGAACAAGTTTGTATAGGTATTTGAAAGATGCCCAGAACTGAGCTAAACTTGGTATGTCTCAAACTCCCAGAAATAACTTCATGCCCCATCTCCCTTACTTCCAGCTAGTAAGGATCACATAATTCCTAACAAAGTTTGACACAGATTCCCAATTCGGGCATTCAGAACATATAGCACGTTGCTGTAAGCAAGCACATTCTCATTCAAAGTTGCAAGTTACTATGTAGGAACAAGTTGGTATAGGTATTTCAAAGATGCCCAGAACTGAGCTAAACGTTGTATGTCTCCAACTCCTAGATATAACTTCATGCCCCATCTCCCTTACTTCCAGCTAGTAAGGATCACATAATTTCTAACAAAGATTTGACACAGATTCCCAATTCGGGCATTCAGAACTTATAGCACGTTGCTGTAAGCAAGCACATTCGCATTCATAGTTGCAAGTTACTATGTAGGAACAAGTTTGTATAGGTATTTCAAAGATGCCCAGAACTGAGCTAAACTTGGTATGTCTCCAACTCCTAGAAATAACTTCATGCCCCATCTCCCTTACTTCCAGCTAGTAAGGATCACATAATTCCTAACAAAGTTTTGACACAGATTCCCAATTCGGGCATTCAGAACATGTAGCATGTTGCTGTAAGCAAGCACATTCTCATTCAATGTTGCAAGTTACTATGTAGGAACAAGTTTGTATAGGTATTTCAAAGATGCCCAGAACTGAGCTAAACGTTGTATGTCTCCAACTCCTAGAAATAACTTCATGCTCCATGTCACTTACTTCCCTCTTGTAAGGATTAAATAATTTCTAACAAAGTTTTGACACACATTCCCAATTCGGGCATTCAGAACATATAGCACGTTGCTGTAAGCAAGCACATTCTCATTCAAAGTTGCAAGTTACTATGTAGGAACAAGTTTATATAGGTATTTCAAAGATGCCCAGAACTGAGCTAAACGTTGTATGTCTCCAACTCCTAGAAATAACTTCATGCCCCATCTCCCTTACTTCCAGCTAGTAAGGATCACATAATTCCTAACAAAGTTTTGACACAGATTCCCAATTCGGGCATTCAGAACATATAGCACGTTGCTCTAAGCAAGCACATTCTCAGTCAAAGTTGCAAGTTACTATGTAGGAACAAGTTTGTATAGGTATTTCAAAGATGCCCAGAACTGAGCTAAACTTGGTATGTGTCCAACTCCTAGAAATAACTTCATGCCCCATCTCCCTTACTTGCAGCTAGTAAGGATCACATAATTCCTAACATACATTTGACACAGATTCCCATTTCGTGCATTCAGAACATGTAGCACGTTGCTGTAAGCAAGCATATTCTCATTCAAAGTTGCAAGTTACTATGTAGGAACAAGTTTGTATAGGTATTTCAAAGATGCCCAGAACTGTGCTAAACTTGGTATGTGTCCATCTCCTAGAAATAACTTCATGCCCCAACTCCCTTACTTACAGCTAGTAAGGATCACATAATTCCTGAGAAACTTTTGACACAGATTCCCAATCCCGGCATTCAGAACATATAGCACGTTGCTGTAAGCAAGCACATTCTCATTCAAAGTTGCAAGTTGCTATGTAGGAACAAGTTTGTATAGGACTTTCAAAGATTCCCAGAACTGAGCTAACGTGGGTATGTCTCCAACTCATAGAAATAACTTCATGCCCCATCTCCCTTACTTCCAGCTAGTAAGGATCACATAATTTTCCTAACAAAGTTTTGACACAGATTCCCAATTCGGGCATTCAGAACATATAGCACGTTGCTGTAAGCAAGCACATTCTCATTCAAAGTTGCAAGTTACTATGTAGGAACAAGTTTGTATAGGTATTTCAAAGATGCCCAGAACTGAGCTAAACGTTGTATGTCTCCAACTCCTAGAAATATATTCATGCTCCATGTCCCTTACTTCCAGCTAGTAATGATCACATAATTTCTAACAAAGTTTTGACACAGATTCCCAATTCGGGCTTTCAGAACATATAGCACGTTGCTGTAAGCAAGCACATTCTCATTCAAATTTGCAAGTTACTATGTAGGAACAAGTTTGTATAGGTATTTCAAAGATGCCCAGAACTGAGCTAAACATTGTATGTCTCCAACTCCTAGAAATAACTTCATGCCCCATCTCCCTTACTTCCAGCTAGTAAGGATCACATAATTCCTAACAAACTTTTGACACAGATTCCCAATTCGGGCATTCAGAACATATAGCACGTTGCTGTAAGCAAGCACATTCTCATTCAAAGTTGCAAGTTACTATGTAGGAACCATTTTGTATAGGACTTTCAAAGATGCCCAGAACTGAGGTAAAGTGGGTATGTCTCCAACTCATAGAAATAAGTTCATGCACCATCTCCCTTACTTCCAGCTAGTAAGGATCACATAATTTTCCTAACAAAGTTTTGACACAGATTCCCAATTCGGGCATTCAGAACATATAGCGCGTTGCTGTAAGCAAGCACATTCTCATTCAAAGTTGCAAGTTACTATGTAGGAAAAAGTTTGTATAGGTATTTCAAGGATGCCCAGAACTGAGCTAAACGTTGTATGTCTCCAACTCCTAGAAATAACTACATGCCCCATCTCCCTTACTTCCAGCTAGTTAGGATCACATAATTCCTAACAAAGTTTTGACACAGATTCCCAATTCGGGCATTCAGAACATATAACACGTTGCTGTAAGCAAGCACATTCTCATTCAAAGTTGCAAGTTACTATGTAGGAACAAGTTTGTATAGGTATTTCAAAGATGCCCAGAACTGAGCTAAACGTTGTATGTCTCCAACTCCTAGAAATAACTTCATGCCCCGTCTCCCTTACTTCCAGCTAGTAAGGATCACATAATTCCTAACAAAGTTTTGACACAGATTCCCAATTCGTGCATTCAGAACATGTAGCACGTTGCTGTAAGCAAGCACATTCTCATTCAAAGTTGCAAGTTACTATGTAGGAACAAGTTTGTATAGGTATTTCAAAGATGCCCAGAACTGAGCTAAACTTGGTATGTCTCCAACTTCTAGAAATAACTTCACGCCCCATCTCCCTTACTTCCAGCTAGTAAAAATCACATAATATTCCTAACAAAGTTTTGACACAGATTCCCAATTCGGGCATTCAGAACATATAGCACGTTGCTGTAAGCAAGCACATTCTCATTAAAAGTTGCAAGTTACTATGTAGGAACAAGTTTGTATAGGTATTTCAAAGATGCCCAGAACTGAGCTAAACTTTGTATGTCTCCAACTCCTAGAAATGACTTCATGCTCCATGTCCCTTACTTCCATCTAGTAAGGTACACATAATTTCAAACAAGGTTTTGACACAGATTCCCAATTCGGGCATTCAAAACATATAGCACGTTGCTGTAAGCAAGCACATTCTCATTAAAAGTTGCAAGGTACTATGTAGGAACAAGTTTGCATAGGTATTTCAAAGATGACCAGAACTGAGCTAAACTTGATATGTCTCCAACTCCTAGAAATAACTTCATGCCCCATCTCCCTTACTTCCAGCTAGTAAGGATCACATAATTCCTAACAAAGTTTTGACACAGATTCCCAATTCGGGCATTCAGAACATATAGCACGTTGCTGTAAGCAAGCACATTCTCATTCAAAGTTGCAAGTTACTATGTAGGAACAAGTTTGTATAGGTATTTCAAAGATGCCCAGAAATGAGCTAAACTTGGTATGTCTCCAACTCCTAGAAATAACTTCATGCCCCATCTCCCTTACGTCCAGCTAGTAAGGATCACATAATTCCTAACAAAGTTTTGACACAGATTCCCAATTCGGGCATTCAGAACATGTAGGACGTTGCTGTAAGCAAGCACATTCTCATTCAAAGTTGCAAGTTACTATGTAGGAACAAGTTTGTATAGGTATTTCAAAGATGCCCAGAACTGAGCTAAACTTGGTATGTCTCCAACTTCTAGAAATAACTTCACGCCCCATCTCCCTTACTTCCAGCTAGTAAGGATCACATAATTCCTAACAAAGTTTTGACACAGATTCCCAATTCGGGCATTCAGAACATATAGCACGTTGCTGTAAGCAAGCACATTCTCATTCAAAGTTGCAAGTTACAATGTAGGAACAAGTTTGTATAGGACATTCAAAGATGCCCAGAACTGAGCTAAAGTGGGTATGTCTCCAACTCATAGAAATAACTTCATGCCCCATCTCCCTTACTTCCAGCTAGTAAGGAGCACATAATATTCCTAACAATGTTTTGACACAGATTCCCAATACGGGCATTCAGAACATATAGCACGTTGCTGTAAGCAAGCACATTCTCATTCAAAGTTGCAAGTTACTATGTAATAACAAGTTTGTATAGGTATTTCAAAGATGCCCAGAACTGAGCTAAACTTGGTATGTCGCCAACTCCTAGAAATAAATTTATGCTCCATGTCCCTTACTTCCAGCTAGTAATGATCACATAATTTCTAACAAAGTTTTGACACAGATTCCCAATTCGGGCATTCAGAACATATAGCACGTTGCACTAAGCAAGCACATTCTCATTCAAACTTGCAAGTTACTATGTAGGAACAAGTTTGTATAGGTATTTCAAAGATGCCCAGAACTGAGCTAAACGTTGTATGTCTCCAACTCCTAGAAATAACTTCATGCCCCATCTCCCTTACTTCCAGCTAGTAAGGATCACATAATTCCTAACAAAGTTTTGACACAGATTCCCAATTCGGGCATTCAGAACATATAGCACGTTGCTGTAAGCAAGCACATTCTCATTCAAAGTTGCAAGTTACTATGTAGGAACAAGTTTGTATAGGACTTTCAAAGATGCCCAGAACTGAGCTAAAGTGGGTATGTCTCCAACTCCTAGAAATAACTTCATGCCCCATCTCCCTTACTTCCAGCTAGTAAGGATCACCTAATATTCCTAACAAAGTTTTGACACAGAATCCCAATTCGGGCATTCAGAACATATAGCACGTTGTTGTAAGCAAGCACATTCTCATTCAAAGTTGCAAGTTCCTATGTAGGAACAAGTTTGTATAGGTATTTCAAAGATGCCCAGAACTGAGCTAAACTTGGTATGTCTCCAACTCCTAGAAATAACTTCATGCCCCATGTCCCCTACTTCCATCTAGTAAGGATCACATAATTTCTAACAAAGTTTTGACACAGATTCCAAATTCGGGCATTCAGAACATAAGGCACGTTGCTGTAAGCAAGCACATTCTCATTCAAAGTTGCAAGTTACTATGTAGGAACAAGTTTGTATAGGTATTTCAAAGATGCCCAGAACTGAGCTAAACGTTGTATGTCTCCAACTCCTAGAAATAACTTCATGCCCCATATCCCTTACTTCCAGCTAGTAAGGATCACAAAATTCCTAACAAAGTTTTGACACAGATTCCCAATTCGGGCATTCAGAACATGTAGCATGTTGCTGTAAGCAAGCACATTCTCATTCAAAGTTGCAAGTTACTATGTAGGAACAAGTTTGTATAGGTATTTCAAAGATGCCCAGAACTGAGCTAAACTTGGTATGTGTCCAACTCCTAGAAATAACTTCATGCCCCATCTCCCTTACTTCCAGCTAGTAAGGATCACATAATTCCTAACATACATTTGACACAGATTCCCATTTCGTGCATTCAGAACATGTAGCACGTTGCTGTAAGCAAGCATATTCTCCTTCAAAGTTGCAAGTTACTATGTAGGAACAAGTTTGTATAGGTATTTCAAAGATGCCCAGAACTGTGCTAAACTTGGTATGTGTCCATCTCCTAGATATAACTTCATGCCCCAACTCCCTTACTTACAACTAGTAAGGATCACATAATTCCTGAGAAAGTTTTGACACAGATTCCCAATCCCGGCATTCAGAACATATAGCACGTTGCTGTAAGCAAGCACATTCTCATTCAAAGTTGCAAGTTGCTATGTAGGAACAAGTTTGTATAGGACTTTCAAAGATGCCCAGAACTGAGCTAACGTGGGTATGTCTCCAACTCATAGAAATAACTTCATGCCCCATCTCCCTTACTTCCAGCTAGTAAGGATCACATAATATTCCTAAAAAAGTTTTGACACAGATTCCCAATTCGGGCATTCAGAACATATAGCACGTTGCTGTAAGCAAGCACATTCTCATTCAAAGTTGCAAGTTACTATGTAGGAACAAGTTTGTATAGGTATTTCAAAGATGCCCAGAACTGAGCTAAACGTTGTATGTCTCCAACTCCTAGAAATATATTCATGCTCCATGTCCCTTACTTCCAGCTAGTAATGATCACATAATTTCTAACAAAGTTTTGACACAGATTCCCAATTCGGGCATTCAGAACATATAGCACGTTGCTGTAAGCAAGCACATTCTCATTCAAAGTTGCAAGTTACTATGTAGGAACAAGTTTGTATAGGTATTTCAAAGATGCCCAGAACTGAGCTAAACATTGTATGTCTCCAACTCCTAGAAATAACTTCATGCCCCATCTCCCTTACTTCCAGCTAGTAAGGATCACATAATTCCTAACAAAGTTTTGACACAGATTCCCAATTCGGGCATTCAGAACATATAGCACGTTGCTGTAAGCAAGCACATTCTCATTCAAAGTTGCAAGTTACTATGTAGGAACAAGTTTCTATAGGTATTTCAAAGATGCCCAGAACTGAGATAACGTTGTATGTCTCCAACTCCTAGAAATAACTTCATGCCCCATCTCCCTCACTTCCAGCTAGTAAGGATCACATAATTCCTAACAAACTTTTGACACAGATTCCCAATTCGGGCATTCAGAACATATAGCACGTTGCTGTAAGCAAGCACATTCTCATTCAAAGTTGCAAGTTACTATGTAGGAACAAGTTTGTATAGGTATTTCAAAGATGCCCAGAACTGAGCTAAACGTTGTATGTCTCCAACTCCTAGAAATATATTCATGCTCCATGTCCCTTACTTCCAGCTAGTAATGATCACATAATTTCTAACAAAGTTTTGACACAGATTCCCAATTCGGGCTTTCAGAACATATAGCACGTTGCTGTAAGCAAGCACATTCTCATTCAAATTTGCAAGTTACTATGTAGGAACAAGTTTGTATAGGTATTTCAAAGATGCCCAGAACTGAGCTAAACATTGTATGTCTCCAACTCCTAGAAATAACTTCATGCCCCATCTCCCTTACTTCCAGCTAGTAAGGATCACATAATTCCTAACAAACTTTTGACACAGATTCCCAATTCGGGCATTCAGAACATATAGCACGTTGCTGTAAGCAAGCACATTCTCATTCAAAGTTGCAAGTTACTATGTAGGAACCATTTTGTATAGGACTTTCAAAGATGCCCAGAACTGAGGTAAAGTGGGTATGTCTCCAACTCATAGAAATAAGTTCATGCACCATCTCCCTTACTTCCAGCTAGTAAGGATCACATAATTTTCCTAACAAAGTTTTGACACAGATTCCCAATTCGGGCATTCAGAACATATAGCGCGTTGCTGTAAGCAAGCACATTCTCATTCAAAGTTGCAAGTTACTATGTAGGAAAAAGTTTGTATAGGTATTTCAAGGATGCCCAGAACTGAGCTAAACGTTGTATGTCTCCAACTCCTAGAAATAACTACATGCCCCATCTCCCTTACTTCCAGCTAGTTAGGATCACATAATTCCTAACAAAGTTTTGACACAGATTCCCAATTCGGGCATTCAGAACATATAACACGTTGCTGTAAGCAAGCACATTCTCATTCAAAGTTGCAAGTTACTATGTAGGAACAAGTTTGTATAGGTATTTCAAAGATGCCCAGAACTGAGCTAAACGTTGTATGTCTCCAACTCCTAGAAATAACTTCATGCCCCGTCTCCCTTACTTCCAGCTAGTAAGGATCACATAATTCCTAACAAAGTTTTGACACAGATTCCCAATTCGTGCATTCAGAACATGTAGCACGTTGCTGTAAGCAAGCACATTCTCATTCAAAGTTGCAAGTTACTATGTAGGAACAAGTTTGTATAGGTATTTCAAAGATGCCCAGAACTGAGCTAAACTTGGTATGTCTCCAACTTCTAGAAATAACTTCACGCCCCATCTCCCTTACTTCCAGCTAGTAAAAATCACATAATATTCCTAACAAAGTTTTGACACAGATTCCCAATTCGGGCATTCAGAACATATAGCACGTTGCTGTAAGCAAGCACATTCTCATTAAAAGTTGCAAGTTACTATGTAGGAACAAGTTTGTATAGGTATTTCAAAGATGCCCAGAACTGAGCTAAACTTTGTATGTCTCCAACTCCTAGAAATGACTTCATGCTCCATGTCCCTTACTTCCATCTAGTAAGGTACACATAATTTCAAACAAGGTTTTGACACAGATTCCCAATTCGGGCATTCAAAACATATAGCACGTTGCTGTAAGCAAGCACATTCTCATTAAAAGTTGCAAGGTACTATGTAGGAACAAGTTTGCATAGGTATTTCAAAGATGACCAGAACTGAGCTAAACTTGATATGTCTCCAACTCCTAGAAATAACTTCATGCCCCATCTCCCTTACTTCCAGCTAGTAAGGATCACATAATTCCTAACAAAGTTTTGACACAGATTCCCAATTCGGGCATTCAGAACATATAGCACGTTGCTGTAAGCAAGCACATTCTCATTCAAAGTTGCAAGTTACTATGTAGGAACAAGTTTGTATAGGTATTTCAAAGATGCCCAGAACTGAGCTAAACTTGGTATGTCTCCAACTCCTAGAAATAACTTCATGCCCCATCTCCCTTACGTCCAGCTAGTAAGGATCACATAATTCCTAACAAAGTTTTGACACAGATTCCCAATTCGGGCATTCAGAACATGTAGGACGTTGCTGTAAGCAAGCACATTCTCATTCAAAGTTGCAAGTTACTATGTAGGAACAAGTTTGTATAGGTATTTCAAAGATGCCCAGAACTGAGCTAAACTTGGTATGTCTCCAACTTCTAGAAATAACTTCACGCCCCATCTCCCTTACTTCCAGCTAGTAAGGATCACATAATTCCTAACAAAGTTTTGACACAGATTCCCAATTCGGGCATTCAGAACATATAGCACGTTGCTGTAAGCAAGCACATTCTCATTCAAAGTTGCAAGTTACAATGTAGGAACAAGTTTGTATAGGACATTCAAAGATGCCCAGAACTGAGCTAAAGTGGGTATGTCTCCAACTCATAGAAATAACTTCATGCCCCATCTCCCTTACTTCCAGCTAGTAAGGAGCACATAATATTCCTAACAATGTTTTGACACAGATTCCCAATACGGGCATTCAGAACATATAGCACGTTGCTGTAAGCAAGCACATTCTCATTCAAAGTTGCAAGTTACTATGTAATAACAAGTTTGTATAGGTATTTCAAAGATGCCCAGAACTGAGCTAAACTTGGTATGTCGCCAACTCCTAGAAATAAATTTATGCTCCATGTCCCTTACTTCCAGCTAGTAATGATCACATAATTTCTAACAAAGTTTTGACACAGATTCCCAATTCGGGCATTCAGAACATATAGCACGTTGCACTAAGCAAGCACATTCTCATTCAAACTTGCAAGTTACTATGTAGGAACAAGTTTGTATAGGTATTTCAAAGATGCCCAGAACTGAGCTAAACGTTGTATGTCTCCAACTCCTAGAAATAACTTCATGCCCCATCTCCCTTACTTCCAGCTAGTAAGGATCACATAATTCCTAACAAAGTTTTGACACAGATTCCCAATTCGGGCATTCAGAACATATAGCACGTTGCTGTAAGCAAGCACATTCTCATTCAAAGTTGCAAGTTACTATGTAGGAACAAGTTTGTATAGGACTTTCAAAGATGCCCAGAACTGAGCTAAAGTGGGTATGTCTCCAACTCCTAGAAATAACTTCATGCCCCATCTCCCTTACTTCCAGCTAGTAAGGATCACCTAATATTCCTAACAAAGTTTTGACACAGAATCCCAATTCGGGCATTCAGAACATATAGCACGTTGTTGTAAGCAAGCACATTCTCATTCAAAGTTGCAAGTTCCTATGTAGGAACAAGTTTGTATAGGTATTTCAAAGATGCCCAGAACTGAGCTAAACTTGGTATGTCTCCAACTCCTAGAAATAACTTCATGCCCCATGTCCCCTACTTCCATCTAGTAAGGATCACATAATTTCTAACAAAGTTTTGACACAGATTCCAAATTCGGGCATTCAGAACATAAGGCACGTTGCTGTAAGCAAGCACATTCTCATTCAAAGTTGCAAGTTACTATGTAGGAACAAGTTTGTATAGGTATTTCAAAGATGCCCAGAACTGAGCTAAACGTTGTATGTCTCCAACTCCTAGAAATAACTTCATGCCCCATATCCCTTACTTCCAGCTAGTAAGGATCACAAAATTCCTAACAAAGTTTTGACACAGATTCCCAATTCGGGCATTCAGAACATGTAGCATGTTGCTGTAAGCAAGCACATTCTCATTCAAAGTTGCAAGTTACTATGTAGGAACAAGTTTGTATAGGTATTTCAAAGATGCCCAGAACTGAGCTAAACTTGGTATGTGTCCAACTCCTAGAAATAACTTCATGCCCCATCTCCCTTACTTCCAGCTAGTAAGGATCACATAATTCCTAACATACATTTGACACAGATTCCCATTTCGTGCATTCAGAACATGTAGCACGTTGCTGTAAGCAAGCATATTCTCCTTCAAAGTTGCAAGTTACTATGTAGGAACAAGTTTGTATAGGTATTTCAAAGATGCCCAGAACTGTGCTAAACTTGGTATGTGTCCATCTCCTAGATATAACTTCATGCCCCAACTCCCTTACTTACAACTAGTAAGGATCACATAATTCCTGAGAAAGTTTTGACACAGATTCCCAATCCCGGCATTCAGAACATATAGCACGTTGCTGTAAGCAAGCACATTCTCATTCAAAGTTGCAAGTTGCTATGTAGGAACAAGTTTGTATAGGACTTTCAAAGATGCCCAGAACTGAGCTAACGTGGGTATGTCTCCAACTCATAGAAATAACTTCATGCCCCATCTCCCTTACTTCCAGCTAGTAAGGATCACATAATATTCCTAACAAAGTTTTGACACAGATTCCCAATTCGGGCATTCAGAACATATAGCACGTTGCTGTAAGCAAGCACATTCTCATTCAAAGTTGCAAGTTACTATGTAGGAACAAGTTTGTATAGGTATTTCAAAGATGCCCAGAACTGAGCTAAACGTTGTATGTCTCCAACTCCTAGAAATATATTCATGCTCCATGTCCCTTACTTCCAGCTAGTAATGATCACATAATTTCTAACAAAGTTTTGACACAGATTCCCAATTCGGGCATTCAGAACATATAGCACGTTGCTGTAAGCAAGCACATTCTCATTCAAAGTTGCAAGTTACTATGTAGGAACAAGTTTGTATAGGTATTTCAAAGATGCCCAGAACTGAGCTAAACATTGTATGTCTCCAACTCCTAGAAATAACTTCATGCCCCATCTCCCTTACTTCCAGCTAGTAAGGATCACATAATTCCTAACAAAGTTTTGACACAGATTCCCAATTCGGGCATTCAGAACATATAGCACGTTGCTGTAAGCAAGCACATTCTCATTCAAAGTTGCAAGTTACTATGTAGGAACAAGTTTCTATAGGTATTTCAAAGATGCCCAGAACTGAGATAACGTTGTATGTCTCCAACTCCTAGAAATAACTTCATGCCCCATCTCCCTCACTTCCAGCTAGTAAGGATCACATAATTCCTAACAAACTTTTGACACAGATTCCCAATTCGGGCATTCAGAACATATAGCACGTTGCTGTAAGCAAGCACATTCTCATTCAAAGTTGCAAGTTACTATGTAGGAACCATTTTGTATAGGACTTTCAAAGATGCCCAGAACTGAGGTAAAGTGGGTATGTCTCCAACTCATAGAAATAACTTCATGCCCCATCTCCCTTACTTCCAGCTAGTAAGGATCACATAATTCCTAACAAAGATTTGACACAGTTTCCCAATTCGGGCATTCAGAACATATAGCACGTTGCTGTAAGCAAGCACATTCTCATACAAAGTTGCAAGTTACTATGTAGGAACAAGTTTGTATAGGTATTTCAAAGATGCCCAGAACTGAGCTAAACGTTGTATGTCTCCAACACCTAGAAATGACTTCATGCTCCATGTCCCTTACTTCCATCTAGTAAGGATCACATAATTCCTAACAAAGATTTGACACAGATTCCCAATTCGGGCATTCATAACATATTGCACGTTGCTGTAAGCAAGCACATTCTCATTCAAAGTTGCAAGTTACTATGTAGGAACAAGTTTGTATAGGTATTTCAAAGATGCCCAGAACTGAGCTAAACGTTGTAGGTCTCCAACACCTAGAAATGACTTCATGCTCCATGTCACTTACTTCCATCTAGTAAGGATCACATAATTTCTAACAAAGTTTTGACACAGATTCCCAATTCGGGCATTCAGAACATATAGCACGTTGCTGTAAGCAAGCACATTCTCATTCAAAGTTGCAACTTACTATGTAGGAACAAGTTTGTATAGGTATTTCAAAGATGCGCAGAACTGAGCTAATCTTGGTATGTCTCCAACTCCTAGAAATAACTTCAAGCCCCATCTCCCTTACTTCCAGCTAGTAAGGATCACATAATTCCTAACAAAGTTTTGACACAGATTCCCAATTCGGGCATTCAGAACATATAGCACGTTGTTGTAGGCAAGCACATTCTCATTCAAAGTTGCAAGTTACTATGAAGGAACAAGTTTGTATAGGTATTTCAAAGATGCCCAGAACTGAGCTAAACGTTGTATGTCTCCTACTCCTAGAAATAACTTCATGCCCCATCTCTCTTACTTCCAGCTAGTAAGGATCACATAATTCCTAACAAAGTTTTGACACAGATTCCCAATTCGGGCATTCAGAACATATAGCACGTTGCTGTAAGCAAGCTCATTCTCATTCAAAGTTGCAAGTTACTATGTAGGAACAACTTTGTATACGTATTGCAAAGATGCCCAGAACTGAGCTAAACTTGGTATGTCTCCAACTCCTAGAAATAACTTCATGACCCATCTCCCTTACTTCCATCTAGTAAGGATCACATAATTTCTAACAAAGTTTTGACACAGATTCCAAATTCGGGTATTCAGAACATATAGCACGTTGCTGTAAGCAAGCACATTCTCATTCAAAGTTGCAAGTTACTATGTAGGAACAAGTTTGTATAGGTATTTCAAAGATGCCCAGAACTGAGCTAAACTTGGTATGTCTTCAACTCCTAGAAATAACTTCATGCCCCATCTCACTTTCTTCCAGCTAGTAAGGATCACATAATTCCTAACAAAGTTTTGACACAGATTCCCAATTCGGGCATTCAGAACATATAGCACGTTGCTGTAAGCAAGCACATTCTCATTCAAAGTTGAAAGTTACTATGTAGGAACAAGTTTGTATAGGTATTTCAAAGATGCCCAGACCTGAGCTAAACGTTGTAGGTCTCCATCTCCTAGAAATAACTTAATGCCCCATCTCCCTAACTTCCAGTTAGTAAGGATCACATAATTCCTAACAAAGTTTTCACACAGATTCCCAATTCGGGCATTCAGAACATATAGCACGTTGCTGTAAGCAAGCACATTCTCATTAAAGTTGCAAGTTACTATGTAGGAACAAGTTTGTATATGTATTTTAAAGATGCCCAGAACTGAGCTAAACGTTGTATGTCTCCAACTCCTAGAAATAACTTCATGCCCCATCTCCCTTACTTCCAGCTAGTAAGGATCACATAATTCCTAACAAAGTTTTGACACAGATTCCCAATTCGGGCATTCAGAACATATAGCACGTTGCTGTAAGCAAGCACATTCTCATTCAAAGTTGCAAGTTACTATGTAGGAACAAGTTTCTATAGGTATTTCAAAGATGCCCAGAACTGAGCTAAACGTTGTATGTCTCCAACTCCTAGAAATAACTTCATGCTCCATGTCACTTACTTCCATCTAGTAAGGATCACATAATTTCTAACAAAGTTTTGACACAGATTCCCAATTCGGGCATTCAGAACATATAGCACGTTGCTGTAAGCAAGCACATTCTCATTCAAAGTTGCAAGTTACTATGTAGGAACAAGTTTATATAGGTATTTCAAAGATGCCCAGAACTGAGCTAAACGTTGTATGTCTCCAACTCCTAGAAATAACTTCATGCCCCATCTCCCTTACTTCCAGCTAGTAAGGATCACATAATTCCTAACAAAGTTTTGACACAGATTCCCAATTCGGGCATTCAGAATATATAGCACGTTGCTGTAAGCAAGCACATTCTCATTCAAAGTTGCAAGTTACAATGTAGGAACAAGTTTGTATAGGACTTTCAAAGATGCCCAGAACTGAGCTAAATTGGGTATGTCTCCAACTCATAGAAATAACTTCATGCCCCATCTCCCTTACTTCCAGCTAGTAAGGTGCACATAATATTCCTAACAATGTTTTGACACAGATTCCCAATTCGGGCATTCAGAACATATAGCACGTTGCTGTAAGCAAGCACATTCTCATTCAAAGTTGCAAGTTACTATGTAATAACAAGTTTGTATAGGTATTTCAAAGATGCCCAGAACTGAGCTAAACGTTGTATGTCTCCAACTCCTAGAAATAAATTTATGCTCCATGTCCCTTACTTCCAGCTAGTAATGATCACATAATTTCTAACAAAGTTTTGACACAGATTCCCAATTCGGGCATTCAGAACATATAGCACGTTGCACTAAGCAAGCACATTCTCATTCAAAGTTGCAAGTTACTATGTAGGAACAAGTTTGTATAGGTATTTCAAAGATGCCCAGAACTGAGCTAAAGAGGGTATGTCTCCAAATTCTAGAAATAACTTCATGCCCCATCTCCCTTACTTCCAGCTAGTAAGGATCACATAATTCCTAACAAAGTTTTGACACAGATTCCCAATTCGGGCATTCAGAACATATAGCACGTTGCTGTAAGCAAGCACATTCTCATTCAAAGTTGCAAGTTACTATGTAGGAACAAGTTTGTATAGGACTTTCAAAGATGCCCAGAACTGAGCTAAAGTGGGTATGTCTCCCACTCCTAGAAATAACTTCATGCCCCGTCTCCCTTACTTCCAGCTTGTAAGGATCACATAATATTCCTAACAAAGTTTTGACACAGATTCCCAATTCGGGCATTCAGAACATATAGCACGTTGCTGTAAGCAAGCACATTCTCATTCAAAGTTGCAAGTTACTATGTAGGAACAAGTTTGTATAGGTATTTCAAAGATTCCCAGAACTGAGCTAAACGTTGTATGTCTCCAATTCCTAGAAATAACTTCATGCCCCGTCTCCCTTACTTCCAGCTAGTAAGGATCACATAATTCCTAACAAAGTTTTGACACAGATTCCCAATTCGGGCATTCAGAACATGTAGCACGTTGCTGTAAGCAAGCACATTCTCATTCAAAGTTGCAAGTTACTATGTAGGAACAAGTTTGTATAGGACTTTCAAAGATGCCCAGAACTGAGCTAAAGAGGGTATGTCTCCAAATTCTAGAAATAACTTCATGCCCCATCTCCCTTACTTCCATCTAGTAAGGATCACATAATTCCTAACAAAGTTTTGACACAGATTCCCAATTCGGGCATTCAGAACATATAGCACGTTGCTGTAAGCAAGCACATTCTCATTCAAAGTTGCAAGTTACTATGTAGGAACAAGTTTGTATAGGTATTTCAAAGATGCCCAGAACTGAGCTAAACGTTGTATGTCTCCAACTCCTAGAAATAACTTCATGCCCCATCTCCCTTACTTCCATCTAGTAAGGATCACATAATTCCTAACAAAGTTTTGACACAAATTCCCAATTCGGGCATTCAGAACATATAGCACGTTGCTGTAAGCAAGCACATTCTCATTCAACGTTGCAAGTTACTATGTAGGAACAAGTTTGTATAGGTATTTCAAAGATGCCCAGAACTGAGCTAAACTTGGTATGTCGCCAACTCCTAGAAATAACTTCATGCCCCATCTCCCTTACTTCCAGCTAGTAAGGATCACATAATTCCTAACAAAGTATTGACACAGATTCCCTATTCGGGCATTCAGAACATATAGCACGTTGCTGTAAGCAAGCACATTCTCATTCAAAGTTGCAAGTTACTATGTAGGAACAAGTTTGTATAGGTATTTCAAAGATGCCCAGAACTGAGCTAAACTTGGTATGTCTCCAACTCCTAGAAATAACTTCATGCCCCATCTCCCTTACTTCCAGCTAGTAAGGATCACATAATTCCTATCAAAGTTTTGACACAGATTCCCAATTCGAGCATTCAGAACATATAGCACGTTGCTGTAAACAAGCACATTCTCATTCAAAGTTGCAAGTTACTATGTAGGAACAAGTTTGTATAGGTATTTCAAAGATGCCCAGAACTGAGCTAAACGTTGTATGTCTCCAACTCCTAGAAATAACTTCATGCCCCATCTCCCTTACTTCCAGCTAGTAAGGATCACATAATCTTCCTAACAAAGTTTTGACACAGATTCCCAATTCGGGCATTCAGAACATATAGCACGTTGCTGTAAGCAAGCACATTCTCATTCAAAGTTGCAAGTTACCTTGTAGGAACAAGTTTGTATAGGTATTTCAAAGATGCCCAGAACTGAGCTAAAGTGGGTATGTCTCCAACTCCTAGAAATACCTTCATGCTCCATGTCCCTTACTTCCATCTAGTAAGGATCACATAATTTCTAATAATGTTTTGACACAGATTCCCAATTCGGGCATTCAGAACATATAGCACGTTGCTGTAAGCAAGCACATTCTCATTCAAAGTTGCAAGTTACTATGTAGGAACAAGTTTGTATAGGTATTTCAAAGATGCCCAGAACTGAGCTAAACTTGGTATGTCTCCAACTCCTAGAAATAACTTCATGCCCCATCTCCCTTACTTCCAGCTAGTAAGGATCACAGAATTCCTAACACAGTTTTGACACAGATTCCCAATTCGGGCATTCAGAACATATAGCACGTTGTTGTAAGCAAGCACATTCTCATTCAAAGTTGCAAGTTACTATGTAGGAACAAGTTTGTATAGGTATTTCAAAGATGCCCAGAACTGAGCTAAAAGTTGTATGATTCCAACTCCTAGAAATAACTTCATGCCCCATCTCCCTTACTTCCGGCTAGCAAGGATCACATAATTCCTAACAAAGTTTTGACACAGATTCCCAATTCGGGCATTCAGAACATATAGCACGTTGCTGTAAGCAAGCACATTCTCATTCAAAGTTGCAAGTTACTATGTAGGAACAAGTTTGTATAGGACTTTCAAAGATGCCCAGAACTGAGCTAAAGTGGGTATGTCTCCAACTCCTAGAAATAACTTCATGCCCCATCTCCCTTACTTCCAGCTAGTAAGGATCACCTAATATTCCTAACAAAGTTTTGACACAGAATCCCAATTCGGGCATTCAGAACATATAGCACGTTGTTGTAAGCAAGCACATTCTCATTCAAAGTTGCAAGTTCCTATGTAGGAACAAGTTTGTATAGGTATTTCAAAGATGCCCAGAACTGAGCTAAACTTGGTATGTCTCCAACTCCTAGAAATAACTTCATGCCCCATGTCCCCTACTTCCATCTAGTAAGGATCACATAATTTCTAACAAAGTTTTGACACAGATTCCAAATTCGGGCATTCAGAACATAAGGCACGTTGCTGTAAGCAAGCACATTCTCATTCAAAGTTGCAAGTTACTATGTAGGAACAAGTTTGTATAGGTATTTCAAAGATGCCCAGAACTGAGCTAAACGTTGTATGTCTCCAACTCCTAGAAATAACTTCATGCCCCATATCCCTTACTTCCAGCTAGTAAGGATCACAAAATTCCTAACAAAGTTTTGACACAGATTCCCAATTCGGGCATTCAGAACATGTAGCATGTTGCTGTAAGCAAGCACATTCTCATTCAAAGTTGCAAGTTACTATGTAGGAACAAGTTTGTATAGGTATTTCAAAGATGCCCAGAACTGAGCTAAACTTGGTATGTGTCCAACTCCTAGAAATAACTTCATGCCCCATCTCCCTTACTTCCAGCTAGTAAGGATCACATAATTCCTAACATACATTTGACACAGATTCCCATTTCGTGCATTCAGAACATGTAGCACGTTGCTGTAAGCAAGCATATTCTCCTTCAAAGTTGCAAGTTACTATGTAGGAACAAGTTTGTATAGGTATTTCAAAGATGCCCAGAACTGTGCTAAACTTGGTATGTGTCCATCTCCTAGATATAACTTCATGCCCCAACTCCCTTACTTACAACTAGTAAGGATCACATAATTCCTGAGAAAGTTTTGACACAGATTCCCAATCCCGGCATTCAGAACATATAGCACGTTGCTGTAAGCAAGCACATTCTCATTCAAAGTTGCAAGTTGCTATGTAGGAACAAGTTTGTATAGGACTTTCAAAGATGCCCAGAACTGAGCTAACGTGGGTATGTCTCCAACTCATAGAAATAACTTCATGCCCCATCTCCCTTACTTCCAGCTAGTAAGGATCACATAATATTCCTAACAAAGTTTTGACACAGATTCCCAATTCGGGCATTCAGAACATATAGCACGTTGCTGTAAGCAAGCACATTCTCATTCAAAGTTGCAAGTTACTATGTAGGAACAAGTTTGTATAGGTATTTCAAAGATGCCCAGAACTGAGCTAAACGTTGTATGTCTCCAACTCCTAGAAATATATTCATGCTCCATGTCCCTTACTTCCAGCTAGTAATGATCACATAATTTCTAACAAAGTTTTGACACAGATTCCCAATTCGGGCATTCAGAACATATAGCACGTTGCTGTAAGCAAGCACATTCTCATTCAAAGTTGCAAGTTACTATGTAGGAACAAGTTTGTATAGGTATTTCAAAGATGCCCAGAACTGAGCTAAACATTGTATGTCTCCAACTCCTAGAAATAACTTCATGCCCCATCTCCCTTACTTCCAGCTAGTAAGGATCACATAATTCCTAACAAAGTTTTGACACAGATTCCCAATTCGGGCATTCAGAACATATAGCACGTTGCTGTAAGCAAGCACATTCTCATTCAAAGTTGCAAGTTACTATGTAGGAACAAGTTTCTATAGGTATTTCAAAGATGCCCAGAACTGAGATAACGTTGTATGTCTCCAACTCCTAGAAATAACTTCATGCCCCATCTCCCTCACTTCCAGCTAGTAAGGATCACATAATTCCTAACAAACTTTTGACACAGATTCCCAATTCGGGCATTCAGAACATATAGCACGTTGCTGTAAGCAAGCACATTCTCATTCAAAGTTGCAAGTTACTATGTAGGAACCATTTTGTATAGGACTTTCAAAGATGCCCAGAACTGAGGTAAAGTGGGTATGTCTCCAACTCATAGAAATAACTTCATGCCCCATCTCCCTTACTTCCAGCTAGTAAGGATCACATAATTCCTAACAAAGATTTGACACAGTTTCCCAATTCGGGCATTCAGAACATATAGCACGTTGCTGTAAGCAAGCACATTCTCATACAAAGTTGCAAGTTACTATGTAGGAACAAGTTTGTATAGGTATTTCAAAGATGCCCAGAACTGAGCTAAACGTTGTATGTCTCCAACACCTAGAAATGACTTCATGCTCCATGTCCCTTACTTCCATCTAGTAAGGATCACATAATTCCTAACAAAGATTTGACACAGATTCCCAATTCGGGCATTCATAACATATTGCACGTTGCTGTAAGCAAGCACATTCTCATTCAAAGTTGCAAGTTACTATGTAGGAACAAGTTTGTATAGGTATTTCAAAGATGCCCAGAACTGAGCTAAACGTTGTAGGTCTCCAACACCTAGAAATGACTTCATGCTCCATGTCACTTACTTCCATCTAGTAAGGATCACATAATTTCTAACAAAGTTTTGACACAGATTCCCAATTCGGGCATTCAGAACATATAGCACGTTGCTGTAAGCAAGCACATTCTCATTCAAAGTTGCAACTTACTATGTAGGAACAAGTTTGTATAGGTATTTCAAAGATGCGCAGAACTGAGCTAATCTTGGTATGTCTCCAACTCCTAGAAATAACTTCAAGCCCCATCTCCCTTACTTCCAGCTAGTAAGGATCACATAATTCCTAACAAAGTTTTGACACAGATTCCCAATTCGGGCATTCAGAACATATAGCACGTTGTTGTAGGCAAGCACATTCTCATTCAAAGTTGCAAGTTACTATGAAGGAACAAGTTTGTATAGGTATTTCAAAGATGCCCAGAACTGAGCTAAACGTTGTATGTCTCCTACTCCTAGAAATAACTTCATGCCCCATCTCTCTTACTTCCAGCTAGTAAGGATCACATAATTCCTAACAAAGTTTTGACACAGATTCCCAATTCGGGCATTCAGAACATATAGCACGTTGCTGTAAGCAAGCTCATTCTCATTCAAAGTTGCAAGTTACTATGTAGGAACAACTTTGTATACGTATTGCAAAGATGCCCAGAACTGAGCTAAACTTGGTATGTCTCCAACTCCTAGAAATAACTTCATGCCCCATCTCCCTTACTTCCATCTAGTAAGGATCACATAATTTCTAACAAAGTTTTGACACAGATTCCAAATTCGGGTATTCAGAACATATAGCACGTTGCTGTAAGCAAGCACATTCTCATTCAAAGTTGCAAGTTACTATGTAGGAACAAGTTTGTATAGGTATTTCAAAGATGCCCAGAACTGAGCTAAACTTGGTATGTCTTCAACTCCTAGAAATAACTTCATGCCCCATCTCACTTTCTTCCAGCTAGTAAGGATCACATAATTCCTAACAAAGTTTTGACACAGATTCCCAATTCGGGCATTCAGAACATATAGCACGTTGCTGTAAGCAAGCACATTCTCATTCAAAGTTGAAAGTTACTATGTAGGAACAAGTTTGTATAGGTATTTCAAAGATGCCCAGACCTGAGCTAAACGTTGTAGGTCTCCATCTCCTAGAAATAACTTAATGCCCCATCTCCCTAACTTCCAGTTAGTAAGGATCACATAATTCCTAACAAAGTTTTCACACAGATTCCCAATTCGGGCATTCAGAACATATAGCACGTTGCTGTAAGCAAGCACATTCTCATTAAAGTTGCAAGTTACTATGTAGGAACAAGTTTGTATATGTATTTTAAAGATGCCCAGAACTGAGCTAAACGTTGTATGTCTCCAACTCCTAGAAATAACTTCATGCCCCATCTCCCTTACTTCCAGCTAGTAAGGATCACATAATTCCTAACAAAGTTTTGACACAGATTCCCAATTCGGGCATTCAGAACATATAGCACGTTGCTGTAAGCAAGCACATTCTCATTCAAAGTTGCAAGTTACTATGTAGGAACAAGTTTCTATAGGTATTTCAAAGATGCCCAGAACTGAGCTAAACGTTGTATGTCTCCAACTCCTAGAAATAACTTCATGCTCCATGTCACTTACTTCCATCTAGTAAGGATCACATAATTTCTAACAAAGTTTTGACACAGATTCCCAATTCGGGCATTCAGAACATATAGCACGTTGCTGTAAGCAAGCACATTCTCATTCAAAGTTGCAAGTTACTATGTAGGAACAAGTTTATATAGGTATTTCAAAGATGCCCAGAACTGAGCTAAACGTTGTATGTCTCCAACTCCTAGAAATAACTTCATGCCCCATCTCCCTTACTTCCAGCTAGTAAGGATCACATAATTCCTAACAAAGTTTTGACACAGATTCCCAATTCGGGCATTCAGAATATATAGCACGTTGCTGTAAGCAAGCACATTCTCATTCAAAGTTGCAAGTTACAATGTAGGAACAAGTTTGTATAGGACTTTCAAAGATGCCCAGAACTGAGCTAAATTGGGTATGTCTCCAACTCATAGAAATAACTTCATGCCCCATCTCCCTTACTTCCAGCTAGTAAGGTGCACATAATATTCCTAACAATGTTTTGACACAGATTCCCAATTCGGGCATTCAGAACATATAGCACGTTGCTGTAAGCAAGCACATTCTCATTCAAAGTTGCAAGTTACTATGTAATAACAAGTTTGTATAGGTATTTCAAAGATGCCCAGAACTGAGCTAAACGTTGTATGTCTCCAACTCCTAGAAATAAATTTATGCTCCATGTCCCTTACTTCCAGCTAGTAATGATCACATAATTTCTAACAAAGTTTTGACACAGATTCCCAATTCGGGCATTCAGAACATATAGCACGTTGCACTAAGCAAGCACATTCTCATTCAAAGTTGCAAGTTACTATGTAGGAACAAGTTTGTATAGGTATTTCAAAGATGCCCAGAACTGAGCTAAAGAGGGTATGTCTCCAAATTCTAGAAATAACTTCATGCCCCATCTCCCTTACTTCCAGCTAGTAAGGATCACATAATTCCTAACAAAGTTTTGACACAGATTCCCAATTCGGGCATTCAGAACATATAGCACGTTGCTGTAAGCAAGCACATTCTCATTCAAAGTTGCAAGTTACTATGTAGGAACAAGTTTGTATAGGACTTTCAAAGATGCCCAGAACTGAGCTAAAGTGGGTATGTCTCCCACTCCTAGAAATAACTTCATGCCCCGTCTCCCTTACTTCCAGCTTGTAAGGATCACATAATATTCCTAACAAAGTTTTGACACAGATTCCCAATTCGGGCATTCAGAACATATAGCACGTTGCTGTAAGCAAGCACATTCTCATTCAAAGTTGCAAGTTACTATGTAGGAACAAGTTTGTATAGGTATTTCAAAGATTCCCAGAACTGAGCTAAACGTTGTATGTCTCCAATTCCTAGAAATAACTTCATGCCCCGTCTCCCTTACTTCCAGCTAGTAAGGATCACATAATTCCTAACAAAGTTTTGACACAGATTCCCAATTCGGGCATTCAGAACATGTAGCACGTTGCTGTAAGCAAGCACATTCTCATTCAAAGTTGCAAGTTACTATGTAGGAACAAGTTTGTATAGGACTTTCAAAGATGCCCAGAACTGAGCTAAAGAGGGTATGTCTCCAAATTCTAGAAATAACTTCATGCCCCATCTCCCTTACTTCCATCTAGTAAGGATCACATAATTCCTAACAAAGTTTTGACACAGATTCCCAATTCGGGCATTCAGAACATATAGCACGTTGCTGTAAGCAAGCACATTCTCATTCAAAGTTGCAAGTTACTATGTAGGAACAAGTTTGTATAGGTATTTCAAAGATGCCCAGAACTGAGCTAAACGTTGTATGTCTCCAACTCCTAGAAATAACTTCATGCCCCATCTCCCTTACTTCCATCTAGTAAGGATCACATAATTCCTAACAAAGTTTTGACACAAATTCCCAATTCGGGCATTCAGAACATATAGCACGTTGCTGTAAGCAAGCACATTCTCATTCAACGTTGCAAGTTACTATGTAGGAACAAGTTTGTATAGGTATTTCAAAGATGCCCAGAACTGAGCTAAACTTGGTATGTCGCCAACTCCTAGAAATAACTTCATGCCCCATCTCCCTTACTTCCAGCTAGTAAGGATCACATAATTCCTAACAAAGTATTGACACAGATTCCCTATTCGGGCATTCAGAACATATAGCACGTTGCTGTAAGCAAGCACATTCTCATTCAAAGTTGCAAGTTACTATGTAGGAACAAGTTTGTATAGGTATTTCAAAGATGCCCAGAACTGAGCTAAACTTGGTATGTCTCCAACTCCTAGAAATAACTTCATGCCCCATCTCCCTTACTTCCAGCTAGTAAGGATCACATAATTCCTATCAAAGTTTTGACACAGATTCCCAATTCGAGCATTCAGAACATATAGCACGTTGCTGTAAACAAGCACATTCTCATTCAAAGTTGCAAGTTACTATGTAGGAACAAGTTTGTATAGGTATTTCAAAGATGCCCAGAACTGAGCTAAACGTTGTATGTCTCCAACTCCTAGAAATAACTTCATGCCCCATCTCCCTTACTTCCAGCTAGTAAGGATCACATAATCTTCCTAACAAAGTTTTGACACAGATTCCCAATTCGGGCATTCAGAACATATAGCACGTTGCTGTAAGCAAGCACATTCTCATTCAAAGTTGCAAGTTACCTTGTAGGAACAAGTTTGTATAGGTATTTCAAAGATGCCCAGAACTGAGCTAAAGTGGGTATGTCTCCAACTCCTAGAAATACCTTCATGCTCCATGTCCCTTACTTCCATCTAGTAAGGATCACATAATTTCTAATAATGTTTTGACACAGATTCCCAATTCGGGCATTCAGAACATATAGCACGTTGCTGTAAGCAAGCACATTCTCATTCAAAGTTGCAAGTTACTATGTAGGAACAAGTTTGTATAGGTATTTCAAAGATGCCCAGAACTGAGCTAAACTTGGTATGTCTCCAACTCCTAGAAATAACTTCATGCCCCATCTCCCTTACTTCCAGCTAGTAAGGATCACAGAATTCCTAACACAGTTTTGACACAGATTCCCAATTCGGGCATTCAGAACATATAGCACGTTGTTGTAAGCAAGCACATTCTCATTCAAAGTTGCAAGTTACTCTGTAGGAACAAGTTTGTATAGGTATTTCAAAGATGCCCAGAACTGAGCTAAAAGTTGTATGATTCCAACTCCTAGAAATAACTTCATGCCCCATCTCCCTTACTTCCGGCTAGCAAGGATCACATAATTCCTAACAAAGTTTTGACACAGATTCCCAATTCGGGCATTCAGAACATATAGCACGTTGCTGTTAACAAGCACATTCTCATTCAAAGTTGCAAGTTACTATGTAGGAACAAGTTTGTATAGGTATTTCAAAGATGCCCAGAACTGAGCTAAACTTGGTATGTCTCCAACTCCTAAAAATATCTTCATGCTCCATGTCCCATACTTCCATCTAGTAAGGATCACATAATTTCTAACAAAGTTTTGACACAGATTCCCAATTCGGGCATTCAGAACATATAGCACGTTGCTGTAAGCAAGCACATTCTCATTCAAAGTTGCAAGTTACTGTGTAGGAACAAGTTTGTATAGGTATTTCACAGATGCCCAGAACTGAGCTAACCTTGGTATGTATCCAACTCCTAGAAATAACTTCATGCCCCATCTCCCTTACTTATAGCTAGTAAGGATCACATAATTCCTAACGAAGTTTTGACACAGATTCCCAATTCGGGCATTCAGAACATATAGCACGTTGCTGTAAGCAAGCACATTCTCATTCAAAGTTGCAAGTTACTGTGTAGGAACAAGTTTGTATAGGTATTTCAAAGATGCCCAGAACTTAGCTAAACGTTGTATGTCTCCAACTCCTAGAAATAACTTCATGCCCCATCTTCCTTACTTCCAGCTAGTAAGGATCACATAATTCCTAACAAAGTTTTGACACAGATCCCAATTCGTGCATTCAGAACATGTAGCACGTTGCTGTAAGCAAGAACATTCTCATTCAAAGTTGCAAGTTACTATGTAGGAACAAGTTTGTATAGGTATTTCAAAGATGCCCAGAACTGAGCTAAACTTGGTATGTCTCCAACTCCTAGAAATAACATCATGCCCCATCTCCCTTACTTCCAGCTAGTAAGGATCACATAATTCCTAACAAAGTTTTGACACAGATTCCCAATTCGGGCATTCAGAACATGTAGCACGTTGCTGTAAGCAAGCACATTCTCATTCAAAGTTGCAAGTTACTATGTAGGAACAAGTTTGTATAGGACTTTCAAAGATGCCCAGAACTGAGCTAAAGAGGGTATGTCTCCAACTCCTAGAAATAACTTCATGCCCCATCTCCCTTACTTCCAGCTAGTAAGGATCACATAATTCCTAACAAAGTTTTGACACAGATTCCCAATTCGGGCATTCAGAACATATAGCACGTTGCTGTAAGCAAGCACATTCTCATTCAAAGTTGCAAGTTACTATGTAGGAACAAGTTTGTATAGGTATTTCAAAGATGCCCAGAACTGAGCTAAACGTTGTATGATTCCAACTCCTAGAAATAACTTCATGCCCCATCTCCCTTACTTCCAGCTAGTAAGGATCACATAATTCCTAACAAAGTTTTGACACAGATTCCCAATTCGGGCATTCAGAACATATAGCACGTTGCTGTTAGCAAGCACATTCTCATTCAAAGTTGCAAGTTACTATGTAGGAACAAGTTTGTATAGGTATTTCAAAGATGCCCAGAACTGAGCTAAACTTGGTATGTCTCCAACTCCTAAAAATAACTTCATGCTCCATGTCCCATACTTCCATCTAGTAAGGATCACATAATTTCTAACAAAGTTTTGACACAGATTCCCAATTCGGGCATTCAGAACATATAGCACGTTGCTGTAAGCAATCACATTCTCATTCAAAGTTGCAAGTTACTGTGTAGGAACAAGTTTGTATAGGTATTTCACAGATGCCCAGAACTGAGCTAACCTTGGTATGTCTCCAACTCCTAGAAATAACTTCATGCCCCATCTCCCTTACTTATAGCTAGTAAGGATCACATAATTCCTAACGAAGTTTTGACACAGATTCCCAATTCGGGCATTCAGAACATATAGCACGTTGCTGTAAGCAAGCACATTCTCATTCAAAGTTGCAAGTTACTGTGTAGGAACAAGTTTGTATAGGTATTTCAAAGATGCCCAGAACTTAGCTAAACGTTGTATGTCTCCAACTCCTAGAAATAACTTCATGCCCCATCTTCCTTACTTCCAGCTAGTAAGGATCACATAATTCCTAACAAAGTTTTGACACAGATCCCAATTCGTGCATTCAGAACATGTAGCACGTTGCTGTAAGCAAGAACATTCTCATTCAAAGTTGCAAGTTACTATGTAGGAACAAGTTTGTATAGGTATTTCAAAGATGCCCAGAACTGAGCTAAACTTGGTATGTCTCCAACTCCTAGAAATAACATCATGCCCCATCTCCCTTACTTCCAGCTAGTAAGGATCACATAATTCCTAACAAAGTTTTGACACAGATTCCCAATTCGGGCATTCAGAACATGTAGCACGTTGCTGTAAGCAAGCACATTCTCATTCAAAGTTGCAAGTTACTATGTAGGAACAAGTTTGTATAGGACTTTCAAAGATGCCCAGAACTGAGCTAAAGAGGGTATGTCTCCAACTCCTAGAAATAACTTCATGCCCCATCTCCCTTACTTCCAGCTAGTAAGGATCACATAATTCCTAACAAAGTTTTGACACAGATTCCCAATTCGGGCATTCAGAACATATAGCACGTTGCTGTAAGCAAGCACATTCTCATTCAAAGTTGCAAGTTACTATGTAGGAACAAGTTTGTATAGGTATTTCAAAGATGCCTAGAACTGAGCTAAAAGTTGTATGTCTCCAACTCCTAGAAATAACTTCATGCCCCATCTCCCTTACTTCCAGCTAGTAAGGATCACATAATTTCTAACAATGTTTTGACACAGATTCCCAATTCGGGCATTCAGAACATATAGCACGTTGCTGTAAGCAAGCACATTCTCATTCAATGATGCAAGTTACTATGTAGGAACAAGTTTGTATAAGTATTTCAAAGATGCCCAGAACTGAGCTAAAGTGGGTATGTGTCCAACTCCTAGAAACAACATCATGCCCCATCTTCCTTACTTCCAGCTAGTAAGGATCACATAATTCCTAACAAAGTTTTGACACAGATTCCCAATTCGGTCATTCAGAACATATAGCACGTTGCTGTAAGCAAGCACGTTCTCATTCAAAGTTGCAAGTTACTATGTAGGAACAAGTTTGTATAGGTATTTCAAAGATGCCCAGAACTGAGCTAAACTTGGTATGTCTCCAACTCCCAGAAATAACTTCATGCCCCATCTCCATTACTTCCAGGTAGTAAGGATCACATAATTCCTAACAAAGTTTTGACACAGTTTCCCAATTCGGGCATTCAGAACATATAGCACGTTGCTGTAAGCAAGCACATTCTCATTCAAAGTTGCAAGTTACTATGCAGGAACAAGTTTGTATAGGTATTTCAAAGATGCCCAGAACTGAGCTAAACGTTGTATGTCTCCAACTCCAAGAAATAACTTCATGCCCCATCTCCCTTACTTCCAGCTAGTAAGGATCACATAATTCCTAAAAAAGTTTTGACACAGATTCCCAATTCGGGCATTCAGAACATATAGCACGTTGCTGTAAGCAAGAACATTCTCATTCAAAGTTGCAAGTTACTATGTAGGAACAAGTTTGTATAGGTATTTCAATGATGCCCAGAACTGAGCTAAATGTTGTATGATTCCAACTCCTAGAAATTACTTCATGCCCCATCTCCCTTACTTCCAGCTAGTAAGGATCACATAATTCCTAACAAAGTTTTGACACAGATTCCCAATTCGGGCATTCAGAACATATAGCACGTTGCTGTAAGCAAGCACATTCTCATTCAAAGTTGCAAGTTACAATGTAGGAACAAGTTTGTATAGGTATTTCAAAGATGCCCAGAAATGAGCTAAACTTGGTATGTCTCCAACTCCTAGAAATAACTTCATGCCCCATCTCCCTTACTTCCAGCTAGTAAGGATCACATAATTCCTAACAAAGTTTTGACACAGTTTCGCAATTCGGGCATTCAGAACATATAGCACGTTGCTGTAAGCAAGCACATTCTCATTCAAAGTTGCAAGTTACTATGTAGGAACAAGTTTGTATAGGTATTTCAAAGATGCCCAGAACTGAGCTAAACTTGGTATGTCTCCAACTCCTAGAAATAACTTCATGCCCCATCTCCATTACTCCCAGCTAGTAAGGGTCACATATTTCCTAACAAAGTTTTGACACAGATTCCCAATTCGGGCATTCAGAACATATAGCACGTTGCTGTAAGCAAGCACATTCTCATTCAAAGTTGCAAGTTACTATGTAGGAACAATTTTGTATAGGTATTTCAAAGATGCCCAGAACTGAGCTAAACTGGGTATGTCTCCAACTCCTAGAAATAACTTCATGCCCCATCTCCCTTACTTCCAGCTAGTAAGGATCACATAATTCCTAACAAAGTTTTGACACAGATTCCCAATTCGGGCATTCAGAACATATAGCACGTTGCTGTAAGCAAGCACATTCTCATTCAAAGTTGCAAGTTACTATGTAGTTACAAGTTTGTATAGGTATTTCAAAGATGCCCAGAACTGAGCTAAACTTGGTATGTCTCCAACTCCTAGAAATAACTTCATGCCCCATCTACCTTACTTCCATCTAGTAAGGATCACATAATTCCTAACAAAGTTTTGACACAGATTCCCAATTCGGGCATTCAGAACATATAGCACGTTGCTGTAAGCAATCACATTCTCATTCAAAGTTGCAAGTTACTGTGTAGGAACAAGTTTGTATAGGTATTTCACAGATGCCCAGAACTGAGCTAACCTTGGTATGTCTCCAACTCCTAGAAATAACTTCATGCCCCATCTCCCTTACTTATAGCTAGTAAGGATCACATAATTCCTAACGAAGTTTTGACACAGATTCCCAATTCGGGCATTCAGAACATATAGCACGTTGCTGTAAGCAAGCACATTCTCATTCAAAGTTGCAAGTTACTGTGTAGGAACAAGTTTGTATAGGTATTTCAAAGATGCCCAGAACTTAGCTAAACGTTGTATGTCTCCAACTCCTAGAAATAACTTCATGCCCCATCTTCCTTACTTCCAGCTAGTAAGGATCACATAATTCCTAACAAAGTTTTGACACAGATCCCAATTCGTGCATTCAGAACATGTAGCACGTTGCTGTAAGCAAGAACATTCTCATTCAAAGTTGCAAGTTACTATGTAGGAACAAGTTTGTATAGGTATTTCAAAGATGCCCAGAACTGAGCTAAACTTGGTATGTCTCCAACTCCTAGAAATAACATCATGCCCCATCTCCCTTACTTCCAGCTAGTAAGGATCACATAATTCCTAACAAAGTTTTGACACAGATTCCCAATTCGGGCATTCAGAACATGTAGCACGTTGCTGTAAGCAAGCACATTCTCATTCAAAGTTGCAAGTTACTATGTAGGAACAAGTTTGTATAGGACTTTCAAAGATGCCCAGAACTGAGCTAAAGAGGGTATGTCTCCAACTCCTAGAAATAACTTCATGCCCCATCTCCCTTACTTCCAGCTAGTAAGGATCACATAATTCCTAACAAAGTTTTGACACAGATTCCCAATTCGGGCATTCAGAACATATAGCACGTTGCTGTAAGCAAGCACATTCTCATTCAAAGTTGCAAGTTACTATGTAGGAACAAGTTTGTATAGGTATTTCAAAGATGCCTAGAACTGAGCTAAAAGTTGTATGTCTCCAACTCCTAGAAATAACTTCATGCCCCATCTCCCTTACTTCCAGCTAGTAAGGATCACATAATTTCTAACAATGTTTTGACACAGATTCCCAATTCGGGCATTCAGAACATATAGCACGTTGCTGTAAGCAAGCACATTCTCATTCAATGATGCAAGTTACTATGTAGGAACAAGTTTGTATAAGTATTTCAAAGATGCCCAGAACTGAGCTAAAGTGGGTATGTGTCCAACTCCTAGAAACAACATCATGCCCCATCTTCCTTACTTCCAGCTAGTAAGGATCACATAATTCCTAACAAAGTTTTGACACAGATTCCCAATTCGGTCATTCAGAACATATAGCACGTTGCTGTAAGCAAGCACGTTCTCATTCAAAGTTGCAAGTTACTATGTAGGAACAAGTTTGTATAGGTATTTCAAAGATGCCCAGAACTGAGCTAAACTTGGTATGTCTCCAACTCCTAGAAATAACTTCATGCCCCATGTCCCCTACTTCCATCTAGTAAGGATCACATAATTTCTAACAAAGTTTTGACACAGATTCCAAATTCGGGCATTCAGAACATAAGGCACGTTGCTGTAAGCAAGCACATTCTCATTCAAAGTTGCAAGTTACTATGTAGGAACAAGTTTGTATAGGTATTTCAAAGATGCCCAGAACTGAGCTAAACGTTGTATGTCTCCAACTCCTAGAAATAACTTCATGCCCCATATCCCTTACTTCCAGCTAGTAAGGATCACAAAATTCCTAACAAAGTTTTGACACAGATTCCCAATTCGGGCATTCAGAACATGTAGCATGTTGCTGTAAGCAAGCACATTCTCATTCAAAGTTGCAAGTTACTATGTAGGAACAAGTTTGTATAGGTATTTCAAAGATGCCCAGAACTGAGCTAAACTTGGTATGTGTCCAACTCCTAGAAATAACTTCATGCCCCATCTCCCTTACTTCCAGCTAGTAAGGATCACATAATTCCTAACATACATTTGACACAGATTCCCATTTCGTGCATTCAGAACATGTAGCACGTTGCTGTAAGCAAGCATATTCTCCTTCAAAGTTGCAAGTTACTATGTAGGAACAAGTTTGTATAGGTATTTCAAAGATGCCCAGAACTGTGCTAAACTTGGTATGTGTCCATCTCCTAGATATAACTTCATGCCCCAACTCCCTTACTTACAACTAGTAAGGATCACATAATTCCTGAGAAAGTTTTGACACAGATTCCCAATCCCGGCATTCAGAACATATAGCACGTTGCTGTAAGCAAGCACATTCTCATTCAAAGTTGCAAGTTGCTATGTAGGAACAAGTTTGTATAGGACTTTCAAAGATGCCCAGAACTGAGCTAACGTGGGTATGTCTCCAACTCATAGAAATAACTTCATGCCCCATCTCCCTTACTTCCAGCTAGTAAGGATCACATAATATTCCTAACAAAGTTTTGACACAGATTCCCAATTCGGGCATTCAGAACATATAGCACGTTGCTGTAAGCAAGCACATTCTCATTCAAAGTTGCAAGTTACTATGTAGGAACAAGTTTGTATAGGTATTTCAAAGATGCCCAGAACTGAGCTAAACGTTGTATGTCTCCAACTCCTAGAAATATATTCATGCTCCATGTCCCTTACTTCCAGCTAGTAATGATCACATAATTTCTAACAAAGTTTTGACACAGATTCCCAATTCGGGCATTCAGAACATATAGCACGTTGCTGTAAGCAAGCACATTCTCATTCAAAGTTGCAAGTTACTATGTAGGAACAAGTTTGTATAGGTATTTCAAAGATGCCCAGAACTGAGCTAAACATTGTATGTCTCCAACTCCTAGAAATAACTTCATGCCCCATCTCCCTTACTTCCAGCTAGTAAGGATCACATAATTCCTAACAAAGTTTTGACACAGATTCCCAATTCGGGCATTCAGAACATATAGCACGTTGCTGTAAGCAAGCACATTCTCATTCAAAGTTGCAAGTTACTATGTAGGAACAAGTTTCTATAGGTATTTCAAAGATGCCCAGAACTGAGATAACGTTGTATGTCTCCAACTCCTAGAAATAACTTCATGCCCCATCTCCCTCACTTCCAGCTAGTAAGGATCACATAATTCCTAACAAACTTTTGACACAGATTCCCAATTCGGGCATTCAGAACATATAGCACGTTGCTGTAAGCAAGCACATTCTCATTCAAAGTTGCAAGTTACTATGTAGGAACCATTTTGTATAGGACTTTCAAAGATGCCCAGAACTGAGGTAAAGTGGGTATGTCTCCAACTCATAGAAATAACTTCATGCCCCATCTCCCTTACTTCCAGCTAGTAAGGATCACATAATTCCTAACAAAGATTTGACACAGTTTCCCAATTCGGGCATTCAGAACATATAGCACGTTGCTGTAAGCAAGCACATTCTCATACAAAGTTGCAAGTTACTATGTAGGAACAAGTTTGTATAGGTATTTCAAAGATGCCCAGAACTGAGCTAAACGTTGTATGTCTCCAACACCTAGAAATGACTTCATGCTCCATGTCCCTTACTTCCATCTAGTAAGGATCACATAATTCCTAACAAAGATTTGACACAGATTCCCAATTCGGGCATTCATAACATATTGCACGTTGCTGTAAGCAAGCACATTCTCATTCAAAGTTGCAAGTTACTATGTAGGAACAAGTTTGTATAGGTATTTCAAAGATGCCCAGAACTGAGCTAAACGTTGTAGGTCTCCAACACCTAGAAATGACTTCATGCTCCATGTCACTTACTTCCATCTAGTAAGGATCACATAATTTCTAACAAAGTTTTGACACAGATTCCCAATTCGGGCATTCAGAACATATAGCACGTTGCTGTAAGCAAGCACATTCTCATTCAAAGTTGCAACTTACTATGTAGGAACAAGTTTGTATAGGTATTTCAAAGATGCGCAGAACTGAGCTAATCTTGGTATGTCTCCAACTCCTAGAAATAACTTCAAGCCCCATCTCCCTTACTTCCAGCTAGTAAGGATCACATAATTCCTAACAAAGTTTTGACACAGATTCCCAATTCGGGCATTCAGAACATATAGCACGTTGTTGTAGGCAAGCACATTCTCATTCAAAGTTGCAAGTTACTATGAAGGAACAAGTTTGTATAGGTATTTCAAAGATGCCCAGAACTGAGCTAAACGTTGTATGTCTCCTACTCCTAGAAATAACTTCATGCCCCATCTCTCTTACTTCCAGCTAGTAAGGATCACATAATTCCTAACAAAGTTTTGACACAGATTCCCAATTCGGGCATTCAGAACATATAGCACGTTGCTGTAAGCAAGCTCATTCTCATTCAAAGTTGCAAGTTACTATGTAGGAACAACTTTGTATACGTATTGCAAAGATGCCCAGAACTGAGCTAAACTTGGTATGTCTCCAACTCCTAGAAATAACTTCATGCCCCATCTCCCTTACTTCCATCTAGTAAGGATCACATAATTTCTAACAAAGTTTTGACACAGATTCCAAATTCGGGTATTCAGAACATATAGCACGTTGCTGTAAGCAAGCACATTCTCATTCAAAGTTGCAAGTTACTATGTAGGAACAAGTTTGTATAGGTATTTCAAAGATGCCCAGAACTGAGCTAAACTTGGTATGTCTTCAACTCCTAGAAATAACTTCATGCCCCATCTCACTTTCTTCCAGCTAGTAAGGATCACATAATTCCTAACAAAGTTTTGACACAGATTCCCAATTCGGGCATTCAGAACATATAGCACGTTGCTGTAAGCAAGCACATTCTCATTCAAAGTTGAAAGTTACTATGTAGGAACAAGTTTGTATAGGTATTTCAAAGATGCCCAGACCTGAGCTAAACGTTGTAGGTCTCCATCTCCTAGAAATAACTTAATGCCCCATCTCCCTAACTTCCAGTTAGTAAGGATCACATAATTCCTAACAAAGTTTTCACACAGATTCCCAATTCGGGCATTCAGAACATATAGCACGTTGCTGTAAGCAAGCACATTCTCATTAAAGTTGCAAGTTACTATGTAGGAACAAGTTTGTATATGTATTTTAAAGATGCCCAGAACTGAGCTAAACGTTGTATGTCTCCAACTCCTAGAAATAACTTCATGCCCCATCTCCCTTACTTCCAGCTAGTAAGGATCACATAATTCCTAACAAAGTTTTGACACAGATTCCCAATTCGGGCATTCAGAACATATAGCACGTTGCTGTAAGCAAGCACATTCTCATTCAAAGTTGCAAGTTACTATGTAGGAACAAGTTTCTATAGGTATTTCAAAGATGCCCAGAACTGAGCTAAACGTTGTATGTCTCCAACTCCTAGAAATAACTTCATGCTCCATGTCACTTACTTCCATCTAGTAAGGATCACATAATTTCTAACAAAGTTTTGACACAGATTCCCAATTCGGGCATTCAGAACATATAGCACGTTGCTGTAAGCAAGCACATTCTCATTCAAAGTTGCAAGTTACTATGTAGGAACAAGTTTATATAGGTATTTCAAAGATGCCCAGAACTGAGCTAAACGTTGTATGTCTCCAACTCCTAGAAATAACTTCATGCCCCATCTCCCTTACTTCCAGCTAGTAAGGATCACATAATTCCTAACAAAGTTTTGACACAGATTCCCAATTCGGGCATTCAGAATATATAGCACGTTGCTGTAAGCAAGCACATTCTCATTCAAAGTTGCAAGTTACAATGTAGGAACAAGTTTGTATAGGACTTTCAAAGATGCCCAGAACTGAGCTAAATTGGGTATGTCTCCAACTCATAGAAATAACTTCATGCCCCATCTCCCTTACTTCCAGCTAGTAAGGTGCACATAATATTCCTAACAATGTTTTGACACAGATTCCCAATTCGGGCATTCAGAACATATAGCACGTTGCTGTAAGCAAGCACATTCTCATTCAAAGTTGCAAGTTACTATGTAATAACAAGTTTGTATAGGTATTTCAAAGATGCCCAGAACTGAGCTAAACGTTGTATGTCTCCAACTCCTAGAAATAAATTTATGCTCCATGTCCCTTACTTCCAGCTAGTAATGATCACATAATTTCTAACAAAGTTTTGACACAGATTCCCAATTCGGGCATTCAGAACATATAGCACGTTGCACTAAGCAAGCACATTCTCATTCAAAGTTGCAAGTTACTATGTAGGAACAAGTTTGTATAGGTATTTCAAAGATGCCCAGAACTGAGCTAAAGAGGGTATGTCTCCAAATTCTAGAAATAACTTCATGCCCCATCTCCCTTACTTCCAGCTAGTAAGGATCACATAATTCCTAACAAAGTTTTGACACAGATTCCCAATTCGGGCATTCAGAACATATAGCACGTTGCTGTAAGCAAGCACATTCTCATTCAAAGTTGCAAGTTACTATGTAGGAACAAGTTTGTATAGGACTTTCAAAGATGCCCAGAACTGAGCTAAAGTGGGTATGTCTCCCACTCCTAGAAATAACTTCATGCCCCGTCTCCCTTACTTCCAGCTTGTAAGGATCACATAATATTCCTAACAAAGTTTTGACACAGATTCCCAATTCGGGCATTCAGAACATATAGCACGTTGCTGTAAGCAAGCACATTCTCATTCAAAGTTGCAAGTTACTATGTAGGAACAAGTTTGTATAGGTATTTCAAAGATTCCCAGAACTGAGCTAAACGTTGTATGTCTCCAATTCCTAGAAATAACTTCATGCCCCGTCTCCCTTACTTCCAGCTAGTAAGGATCACATAATTCCTAACAAAGTTTTGACACAGATTCCCAATTCGGGCATTCAGAACATGTAGCACGTTGCTGTAAGCAAGCACATTCTCATTCAAAGTTGCAAGTTACTATGTAGGAACAAGTTTGTATAGGACTTTCAAAGATGCCCAGAACTGAGCTAAAGAGGGTATGTCTCCAAATTCTAGAAATAACTTCATGCCCCATCTCCCTTACTTCCATCTAGTAAGGATCACATAATTCCTAACAAAGTTTTGACACAGATTCCCAATTCGGGCATTCAGAACATATAGCACGTTGCTGTAAGCAAGCACATTCTCATTCAAAGTTGCAAGTTACTATGTAGGAACAAGTTTGTATAGGTATTTCAAAGATGCCCAGAACTGAGCTAAACGTTGTATGTCTCCAACTCCTAGAAATAACTTCATGCCCCATCTCCCTTACTTCCATCTAGTAAGGATCACATAATTCCTAACAAAGTTTTGACACAAATTCCCAATTCGGGCATTCAGAACATATAGCACGTTGCTGTAAGCAAGCACATTCTCATTCAACGTTGCAAGTTACTATGTAGGAACAAGTTTGTATAGGTATTTCAAAGATGCCCAGAACTGAGCTAAACTTGGTATGTCGCCAACTCCTAGAAATAACTTCATGCCCCATCTCCCTTACTTCCAGCTAGTAAGGATCACATAATTCCTAACAAAGTATTGACACAGATTCCCTATTCGGGCATTCAGAACATATAGCACGTTGCTGTAAGCAAGCACATTCTCATTCAAAGTTGCAAGTTACTATGTAGGAACAAGTTTGTATAGGTATTTCAAAGATGCCCAGAACTGAGCTAAACTTGGTATGTCTCCAACTCCTAGAAATAACTTCATGCCCCATCTCCCTTACTTCCAGCTAGTAAGGATCACATAATTCCTATCAAAGTTTTGACACAGATTCCCAATTCGAGCATTCAGAACATATAGCACGTTGCTGTAAACAAGCACATTCTCATTCAAAGTTGCAAGTTACTATGTAGGAACAAGTTTGTATAGGTATTTCAAAGATGCCCAGAACTGAGCTAAACGTTGTATGTCTCCAACTCCTAGAAATAACTTCATGCCCCATCTCCCTTACTTCCAGCTAGTAAGGATCACATAATCTTCCTAACAAAGTTTTGACACAGATTCCCAATTCGGGCATTCAGAACATATAGCACGTTGCTGTAAGCAAGCACATTCTCATTCAAAGTTGCAAGTTACCTTGTAGGAACAAGTTTGTATAGGTATTTCAAAGATGCCCAGAACTGAGCTAAAGTGGGTATGTCTCCAACTCCTAGAAATACCTTCATGCTCCATGTCCCTTACTTCCATCTAGTAAGGATCACATAATTTCTAATAATGTTTTGACACAGATTCCCAATTCGGGCATTCAGAACATATAGCACGTTGCTGTAAGCAAGCACATTCTCATTCAAAGTTGCAAGTTACTATGTAGGAACAAGTTTGTATAGGTATTTCAAAGATGCCCAGAACTGAGCTAAACTTGGTATGTCTCCAACTCCTAGAAATAACTTCATGCCCCATCTCCCTTACTTCCAGCTAGTAAGGATCACAGAATTCCTAACACAGTTTTGACACAGATTCCCAATTCGGGCATTCAGAACATATAGCACGTTGTTGTAAGCAAGCACATTCTCATTCAAAGTTGCAAGTTACTATGTAGGAACAAGTTTGTATAGGTATTTCAAAGATGCCCAGAACTGAGCTAAAAGTTGTATGATTCCAACTCCTAGAAATAACTTCATGCCCCATCTCCCTTACTTCCGGCTAGCAAGGATCACATAATTCCTAACAAAGTTTTGACACAGATTCCCAATTCGGGCATTCAGAACATATAGCACGTTGCTGTTAACAAGCACATTCTCATTCAAAGTTGCAAGTTACTATGTAGGAACAAGTTTGTATAGGTATTTCAAAGATGCCCAGAACTGAGCTAAACTTGGTATGTCTCCAACTCCTAAAAATATCTTCATGCTCCATGTCCCATACTTCCATCTAGTAAGGATCACATAATTTCTAACAAAGTTTTGACACAGATTCCCAATTCGGGCATTCAGAACATATAGCACGTTGCTGTAAGCAAGCACATTCTCATTCAAAGTTGCAAGTTACTGTGTAGGAACAAGTTTGTATAGGTATTTCACAGATGCCCAGAACTGAGCTAACCTTGGTATGTATCCAACTCCTAGAAATAACTTCATGCCCCATCTCCCTTACTTATAGCTAGTAAGGATCACATAATTCCTAACGAAGTTTTGACACAGATTCCCAATTCGGGCATTCAGAACATATAGCACGTTGCTGTAAGCAAGCACATTCTCATTCAAAGTTGCAAGTTACTGTGTAGGAACAAGTTTGTATAGGTATTTCAAAGATGCCCAGAACTTAGCTAAACGTTGTATGTCTCCAACTCCTAGAAATAACTTCATGCCCCATCTTCCTTACTTCCAGCTAGTAAGGATCACATAATTCCTAACAAAGTTTTGACACAGATCCCAATTCGTGCATTCAGAACATGTAGCACGTTGCTGTAAGCAAGAACATTCTCATTCAAAGTTGCAAGTTACTATGTAGGAACAAGTTTGTATAGGTATTTCAAAGATGCCCAGAACTGAGCTAAACTTGGTATGTCTCCAACTCCTAGAAATAACATCATGCCCCATCTCCCTTACTTCCAGCTAGTAAGGATCACATAATTCCTAACAAAGTTTTGACACAGATTCCCAATTCGGGCATTCAGAACATGTAGCACGTTGCTGTAAGCAAGCACATTCTCATTCAAAGTTGCAAGTTACTATGTAGGAACAAGTTTGTATAGGACTTTCAAAGATGCCCAGAACTGAGCTAAAGAGGGTATGTCTCCAACTCCTAGAAATAACTTCATGCCCCATCTCCCTTACTTCCAGCTAGTAAGGATCACATAATTCCTAACAAAGTTTTGACACAGATTCCCAATTCGGGCATTCAGAACATATAGCACGTTGCTGTAAGCAAGCACATTCTCATTCAAAGTTGCAAGTTACTATGTAGGAACAAGTTTGTATAGGTATTTCAAAGATGCCCAGAACTGAGCTAAACGTTGTATGATTCCAACTCCTAGAAATAACTTCATGCCCCATCTCCCTTACTTCCAGCTAGTAAGGATCACATAATTCCTAACAAAGTTTTGACACAGATTCCCAATTCGGGCATTCAGAACATATAGCACGTTGCTGTTAGCAAGCACATTCTCATTCAAAGTTGCAAGTTACTATGTAGGAACAAGTTTGTATAGGTATTTCAAAGATGCCCAGAACTGAGCTAAACTTGGTATGTCTCCAACTCCTAAAAATAACTTCATGCTCCATGTCCCATACTTCCATCTAGTAAGGATCACATAATTTCTAACAAAGTTTTGACACAGATTCCCAATTCGGGCATTCAGAACATATAGCACGTTGCTGTAAGCAATCACATTCTCATTCAAAGTTGCAAGTTACTGTGTAGGAACAAGTTTGTATAGGTATTTCACAGATGCCCAGAACTGAGCTAACCTTGGTATGTCTCCAACTCCTAGAAATAACTTCATGCCCCATCTCCCTTACTTATAGCTAGTAAGGATCACATAATTCCTAACGAAGTTTTGACACAGATTCCCAATTCGGGCATTCAGAACATATAGCACGTTGCTGTAAGCAAGCACATTCTCATTCAAAGTTGCAAGTTACTGTGTAGGAACAAGTTTGTATAGGTATTTCAAAGATGCCCAGAACTTAGCTAAACGTTGTATGTCTCCAACTCCTAGAAATAACTTCATGCCCCATCTTCCTTACTTCCAGCTAGTAAGGATCACATAATTCCTAACAAAGTTTTGACACAGATCCCAATTCGTGCATTCAGAACATGTAGCACGTTGCTGTAAGCAAGAACATTCTCATTCAAAGTTGCAAGTTACTATGTAGGAACAAGTTTGTATAGGTATTTCAAAGATGCCCAGAACTGAGCTAAACTTGGTATGTCTCCAACTCCTAGAAATAACATCATGCCCCATCTCCCTTACTTCCAGCTAGTAAGGATCACATAATTCCTAACAAAGTTTTGACACAGATTCCCAATTCGGGCATTCAGAACATGTAGCACGTTGCTGTAAGCAAGCACATTCTCATTCAAAGTTGCAAGTTACTATGTAGGAACAAGTTTGTATAGGACTTTCAAAGATGCCCAGAACTGAGCTAAAGAGGGTATGTCTCCAACTCCTAGAAATAACTTCATGCCCCATCTCCCTTACTTCCAGCTAGTAAGGATCACATAATTCCTAACAAAGTTTTGACACAGATTCCCAATTCGGGCATTCAGAACATATAGCACGTTGCTGTAAGCAAGCACATTCTCATTCAAAGTTGCAAGTTACTATGTAGGAACAAGTTTGTATAGGTATTTCAAAGATGCCTAGAACTGAGCTAAAAGTTGTATGTCTCCAACTCCTAGAAATAACTTCATGCCCCATCTCCCTTACTTCCAGCTAGTAAGGATCACATAATTTCTAACAATGTTTTGACACAGATTCCCAATTCGGGCATTCAGAACATATAGCACGTTGCTGTAAGCAAGCACATTCTCATTCAATGATGCAAGTTACTATGTAGGAACAAGTTTGTATAAGTATTTCAAAGATGCCCAGAACTGAGCTAAAGTGGGTATGTGTCCAACTCCTAGAAACAACATCATGCCCCATCTTCCTTACTTCCAGCTAGTAAGGATCACATAATTCCTAACAAAGTTTTGACACAGATTCCCAATTCGGTCATTCAGAACATATAGCACGTTGCTGTAAGCAAGCACGTTCTCATTCAAAGTTGCAAGTTACTATGTAGGAACAAGTTTGTATAGGTATTTCAAAGATGCCCAGAACTGAGCTAAACTTGGTATGTCTCCAACTCCCAGAAATAACTTCATGCCCCATCTCCATTACTTCCAGGTAGTAAGGATCACATAATTCCTAACAAAGTTTTGACACAGTTTCCCAATTCGGGCATTCAGAACATATAGCACGTTGCTGTAAGCAAGCACATTCTCATTCAAAGTTGCAAGTTACTATGCAGGAACAAGTTTGTATAGGTATTTCAAAGATGCCCAGAACTGAGCTAAACGTTGTATGTCTCCAACTCCTAGAAATAACTTCATGCCCCATCTCCCTTACTTCCAGCTAGTAAGGATCACATAATTCCTAAAAAAGTTTTGACACAGATTCCCAATTCGGGCATTCAGAACATATAGCACGTTGCTGTAAGCAAGAACATTCTCATTCAAAGTTGCAAGTTACTATGTAGGAACAAGTTTGTATAGGTATTTCAATGATGCCCAGAACTGAGCTAAATGTTGTATGATTCCAACTCCTAGAAATTACTTCATGCCCCATCTCCCTTACTTCCAGCTAGTAAGGATCACATAATTCCTAACAAAGTTTTGACACAGATTCCCAATTCGGGCATTCAGAACATATAGCACGTTGCTGTAAGCAAGCACATTCTCATTCAAAGTTGCAAGTTACAATGTAGGAACAAGTTTGTATAGGTATTTCAAAGATGCCCAGAAATGAGCTAAACTTGGTATGTCTCCAACTCCTAGAAATAACTTCATGCCCCATCTCCCTTACTTCCAGCTAGTAAGGATCACATAATTCCTAACAAAGTTTTGACACAGTTTCGCAATTCGGGCATTCAGAACATATAGCACGTTGCTGTAAGCAAGCACATTCTCATTCAAAGTTGCAAGTTACTATGTAGGAACAAGTTTGTATAGGTATTTCAAAGATGCCCAGAACTGAGCTAAACTTGGTATGTCTCCAACTCCTAGAAATAACTTCATGCCCCATCTCCATTACTCCCAGCTAGTAAGGGTCACATATTTCCTAACAAAGTTTTGACACAGATTCCCAATTCGGGCATTCAGAACATATAGCACGTTGCTGTAAGCAAGCACATTCTCATTCAAAGTTGCAAGTTACTATGTAGGAACAATTTTGTATAGGTATTTCAAAGATGCCCAGAACTGAGCTAAACTGGGTATGTCTCCAACTCCTAGAAATAACTTCATGCCCCATCTCCCTTACTTCCAGCTAGTAAGGATCACATAATTCCTAACAAAGTTTTGACACAGATTCCCAATTCGGGCATTCAGAACATATAGCACGTTGCTGTAAGCAAGCACATTCTCATTCAAAGTTGCAAGTTACTATGTAGTTACAAGTTTGTATAGGTATTTCAAAGATGCCCAGAACTGAGCTAAACTTGGTATGTCTCCAACTCCTAGAAATAACTTCATGCCCCATCTACCTTACTTCCATCTAGTAAGGATCACATAATTCCTAACAAAGTTTTGACACAGATTCCCAATTCGGGCATTCAGAACATATAGCACGTTGCTGTAAGCAATCACATTCTCATTCAAAGTTGCAAGTTACTGTGTAGGAACAAGTTTGTATAGGTATTTCACAGATGCCCAGAACTGAGCTAACCTTGGTATGTCTCCAACTCCTAGAAATAACTTCATGCCCCATCTCCCTTACTTATAGCTAGTAAGGATCACATAATTCCTAACGAAGTTTTGACACAGATTCCCAATTCGGGCATTCAGAACATATAGCACGTTGCTGTAAGCAAGCACATTCTCATTCAAAGTTGCAAGTTACTGTGTAGGAACAAGTTTGTATAGGTATTTCAAAGATGCCCAGAACTTAGCTAAACGTTGTATGTCTCCAACTCCTAGAAATAACTTCATGCCCCATCTTCCTTACTTCCAGCTAGTAAGGATCACATAATTCCTAACAAAGTTTTGACACAGATCCCAATTCGTGCATTCAGAACATGTAGCACGTTGCTGTAAGCAAGAACATTCTCATTCAAAGTTGCAAGTTACTATGTAGGAACAAGTTTGTATAGGTATTTCAAAGATGCCCAGAACTGAGCTAAACTTGGTATGTCTCCAACTCCTAGAAATAACATCATGCCCCATCTCCCTTACTTCCAGCTAGTAAGGATCACATAATTCCTAACAAAGTTTTGACACAGATTCCCAATTCGGGCATTCAGAACATGTAGCACGTTGCTGTAAGCAAGCACATTCTCATTCAAAGTTGCAAGTTACTATGTAGGAACAAGTTTGTATAGGACTTTCAAAGATGCCCAGAACTGAGCTAAAGAGGGTATGTCTCCAACTCCTAGAAATAACTTCATGCCCCATCTCCCTTACTTCCAGCTAGTAAGGATCACATAATTCCTAACAAAGTTTTGACACAGATTCCCAATTCGGGCATTCAGAACATATAGCACGTTGCTGTAAGCAAGCACATTCTCATTCAAAGTTGCAAGTTACTATGTAGGAACAAGTTTGTATAGGTATTTCAAAGATGCCTAGAACTGAGCTAAAAGTTGTATGTCTCCAACTCCTAGAAATAACTTCATGCCCCATCTCCCTTACTTCCAGCTAGTAAGGATCACATAATTTCTAACAATGTTTTGACACAGATTCCCAATTCGGGCATTCAGAACATATAGCACGTTGCTGTAAGCAAGCACATTCTCATTCAATGATGCAAGTTACTATGTAGGAACAAGTTTGTATAAGTATTTCAAAGATGCCCAGAACTGAGCTAAAGTGGGTATGTGTCCAACTCCTAGAAACAACATCATGCCCCATCTTCCTTACTTCCAGCTAGTAAGGATCACATAATTCCTAACAAAGTTTTGACACAGATTCCCAATTCGGTCATTCAGAACATATAGCACGTTGCTGTAAGCAAGCACGTTCTCATTCAAAGTTGCAAGTTACTATGTAGGAACAAGTTTGTATAGGTATTTCAAAGATGCCCAGAACTGAGCTAAACTTGGTATGTCTCCAACTCCCAGAAATAACTTCATGCCCCATCTCCATTACTTCCAGGTAGTAAGGATCACATAATTCCTAACAAAGTTTTGACACAGTTTCCCAATTCGGGCATTCAGAACATATAGCACGTTGCTGTAAGCAAGCACATTCTCATTCAAAGTTGCAAGTTACTATGCAGGAACAAGTTTGTATAGGTATTTCAAAGATGCCCAGAACTGAGCTAAACGTTGTATGTCTCCAACTCCTAGAAATAACTTCATGCCCCATCTCCCTTACTTCCAGCTAGTAAGGATCACATAATTCCTAAAAAAGTTTTGACACAGATTCCCAATTCGGGCATTCAGAACATATAGCACGTTGCTGTAAGCAAGAACATTCTCATTCAAAGTTGCAAGTTACTATGTAGGAACAAGTTTGTATAGGTATTTCAATGATGCCCAGAACTGAGCTAAATGTTGTATGATTCCAACTCCTAGAAATTACTTCATGCCCCATCTCCCTTACTTCCAGCTAGTAAGGATCACATAATTCCTAACAAAGTTTTGACACAGATTCCCAATTCGGGCATTCAGAACATATAGCACGTTGCTGTAAGCAAGCACATTCTCATTCAAAGTTGCAAGTTACAATGTAGGAACAAGTTTGTATAGGTATTTCAAAGATGCCCAGAAATGAGCTAAACTTGGTATGTCTCCAACTCCTAGAAATAACTTCATGCCCCATCTCCCTTACTTCCAGCTAGTAAGGATCACATAATTCCTAACAAAGTTTTGACACAGTTTCCCAATTCGGGCATTCAGAACATATAGCACGTTGCTGTAAGCAAGCACATTCTCATTCAAAGTTGCAAGTTACTATGTAGGAACAAGTTTGTATAGGTATTTCAAAGATGCCCAGAACTGAGCTAAACTTGGTATGTCTCCAACTCCTAGAAATAACTTCATGCCCCATCTCCATTACTCCCAGCTAGTAAGGGTCACATATTTCCTAACAAAGTTTTGACACAGATTCCCAATTCGGGCATTCAGAACATATAGCACGTTGCTGTAAGCAAGCACATTCTCATTCAAAGTTGCAAGTTACTATGTAGGAACAATTTTGTATAGGTATTTCAAAGATGCCCAGAACTGAGCTAAACTGGGTATGTCTCCAACTCCTAGAAATAACTTCATGCCCCATCTCCCTTACTTCCAGCTAGTAAGGATCACATAATTCCTAACAAAGTTTTGACACAGATTCCCAATTCGGGCATTCAGAACATATAGCACGTTGCTGTAAGCAAGCACATTCTCATTCAAAGTTGCAAGTTACTATGTAGGAACAATTTTGTATAGGTATTTCAAAGATGCCCAGAACTGAGCTAAACTGGGTATGTCTCCAACTCCTAGAAATAACTTCATGCCCCATCTCCCTTACTTCCAGCTAGTAAGGATCACATAATTCCTAACAAAGTTTTGACACAGATTCCCAATTCGGGCATTCAGAACATATAGCACGTTGCTGTAAGCAAGCACATTCTCATTCAAAGTTGCAAGTTACTATGTAGTTACAAGTTTGTATAGGTATTTCAAAGATGCCCAGAACTGAGCTAAACTTGGTATGTCTCCAACTCCTAGAAATAACTTCATGCCCCATCTACCTTACTTCCATCTAGTAAGGATCACATAATTCCTAACAAAGTTTTGACACAGATTCCCAATTCGGGCATTCAGAACATATAGCACGTTGCTGTAAGCAATCACATTCTCATTCAAAGTTGCAAGTTACTGTGTAGGAACAAGTTTGTATAGGTATTTCACAGATGCCCAGAACTGAGCTAACCTTGGTATGTCTCCAACTCCTAGAAATAACTTCATGCCCCATCTCCCTTACTTATAGCTAGTAAGGATCACATAATTCCTAACGAAGTTTTGACACAGATTCCCAATTCGGGCATTCAGAACATATAGCACGTTGCTGTAAGCAAGCACATTCTCATTCAAAGTTGCAAGTTACTGTGTAGGAACAAGTTTGTATAGGTATTTCAAAGATGCCCAGAACTTAGCTAAACGTTGTATGTCTCCAACTCCTAGAAATAACTTCATGCCCCATCTTCCTTACTTCCAGCTAGTAAGGATCACATAATTCCTAACAAAGTTTTGACACAGATCCCAATTCGTGCATTCAGAACATGTAGCACGTTGCTGTAAGCAAGAACATTCTCATTCAAAGTTGCAAGTTACTATGTAGGAACAAGTTTGTATAGGTATTTCAAAGATGCCCAGAACTGAGCTAAACTTGGTATGTCTCCAACTCCTAGAAATAACATCATGCCCCATCTCCCTTACTTCCAGCTAGTAAGGATCACATAATTCCTAACAAAGTTTTGACACAGATTCCCAATTCGGGCATTCAGAACATGTAGCACGTTGCTGTAAGCAAGCACATTCTCATTCAAAGTTGCAAGTTACTATGTAGGAACAAGTTTGTATAGGACTTTCAAAGATGCCCAGAACTGAGCTAAAGAGGGTATGTCTCCAACTCCTAGAAATAACTTCATGCCCCATCTCCCTTACTTCCAGCTAGTAAGGATCACATAATTCCTAACAAAGTTTTGACACAGATTCCCAATTCGGGCATTCAGAACATATAGCACGTTGCTGTAAGCAAGCACATTCTCATTCAAAGTTGCAAGTTACTATGTAGGAACAAGTTTGTATAGGTATTTCAAAGATGCCTAGAACTGAGCTAAAAGTTGTATGTCTCCAACTCCTAGAAATAACTTCATGCCCCATCTCCCTTACTTCCAGCTAGTAAGGATCACATAATTTCTAACAATGTTTTGACACAGATTCCCAATTCGGGCATTCAGAACATATAGCACGTTGCTGTAAGCAAGCACATTCTCATTCAATGATGCAAGTTACTATGTAGGAACAAGTTTGTATAAGTATTTCAAAGATGCCCAGAACTGAGCTAAAGTGGGTATGTGTCCAACTCCTAGAAACAACATCATGCCCCATCTTCCTTACTTCCAGCTAGTAAGGATCACATAATTCCTAACAAAGTTTTGACACAGATTCCCAATTCGGTCATTCAGAACATATAGCACGTTGCTGTAAGCAAGCACGTTCTCATTCAAAGTTGCAAGTTACTATGGAGGAACAAGTTTGTATAGGTATTTCAAAGATGCCCAGAACTGAGCTAAACTTGGTATGTCTCCAACTCCCAGAAATAACTTCATGCCCCATCTCCATTACTTCCAGGTAGTAAGGATCACATAATTCCTAACAAAGTTTTGACACAGTTTCCCAATTCGGGCATTCAGAACATATAGCACGTTGCTGTAAGCAAGCACATTCTCATTCAAAGTTGCAAGTTACTATGCAGGAACAAGTTTGTATAGGTATTTCAAAGATGCCCAGAACTGAGCTAAACGTTGTATGTCTCCAACTCCTAGAAATAACTTCATGCCCCATCTCCCTTACTTCCAGCTAGTAAGGATCACATAATTCCTAAAAAAGTTTTGACACAGATTCCCAATTCGGGCATTCAGAACATATAGCACGTTGCTGTAAGCAAGAACATTCTCATTCAAAGTTGCAAGTTACTATGTAGGAACAAGTTTGTATAGGTATTTCAATGATGCCCAGAACTGAGCTAAATGTTGTATGATTCCAACTCCTAGAAATTACTTCATGCCCCATCTCCCTTACTTCCAGCTAGTAAGGATCACATAATTCCTAACAAAGTTTTGACACAGATTCCCAATTCGGGCATTCAGAACATATAGCACGTTGCTGTAAGCAAGCACATTCTCATTCAAAGTTGCAAGTTACAATGTAGGAACAAGTTTGTATAGGTATTTCAAAGATGCCCAGAAATGAGCTAAACTTGGTATGTCTCCAACTCCTAGAAATAACTTCATGCCCCATCTCCCTTACTTCCAGCTAGTAAGGATCACATAATTCCTAACAAAGTTTTGACACAGTTTCCCAATTCGGGCATTCAGAACATATAGCACGTTGCTGTAAGCAAGCACATTCTCATTCAAAGTTGCAAGTTACTATGTAGGAACAAGTTTGTATAGGTATTTCAAAGATGCCCAGAACTGAGCTAAACTTGGTATGTCTCCAACTCCTAGAAATAACTTCATGCCCCATCTCCATTACTCCCAGCTAGTAAGGGTCACATATTTCCTAACAAAGTTTTGACACAGATTCCCAATTCGGGCATTCAGAACATATAGCACGTTGCTGTAAGCAAGCACATTCTCATTCAAAGTTGCAAGTTACTATGTAGGAACAATTTTGTATAGGTATTTCAAAGATGCCCAGAACTGAGCTAAACTGGGTATGTCTCCAACTCCTAGAAATAACTTCATGCCCCATCTCCCTTACTTCCAGCTAGTAAGGATCACATAATTCCTAACAAAGTTTTGACACAGATTCCCAATTCGGGCATTCAGAACATATAGCACGTTGCTGTAAGCAAGCACATTCTCATTCAAAGTTGCAAGTTACTATGTAGTTACAAGTTTGTATAGGTATTTCAAAGATGCCCAGAACTGAGCTAAACTTGGTATGTCTCCAACTCCTAGAAATAACTTCATGCCCCATCTACCTTACTTCCATCTAGTAAGGATCACATAATTCCTAACAAAGTTTTGACACAGATTCCCAATTCGGGCATTCAGAACATTTAGCACGTTGCTGTAAGCAAGCACATTCTCATTCAAAGTTGCAAGTTACTATGTAGGAACAAGTTTGTATAGGTATTTCAAAGATGCCCAGAACTGAGCTAAACTTGGTATGTCTCCAACTCCTAGAAATAACTTCATGCCCCATCTCCCTTACTTCCAGCTAGTAAGGATCTCATAATTCCTAACAAAGTTTTGACACAGATTCCCAATTCGGGCATTCAGAACATATAGCACGTTGCTGTAAGCAAGCACATTCTCATTCAAAGTTGCAAGTTACTATGTAGGAACAAGTTTGTATAGGTATTTCAAAGATGCCCAGAACTGAGCTAAACGTTGTATGATTCCAATTCCTAGAAATAACTTCATGCCCCATCTCCCGTACTTCCAGCTAGTAAGGATCACATAATTCCTAACAAAGTTTTGACACAGATTCCCAATTCGGGCATTCAGAACATATAGCACGTTGCTGTAAGCAAGCACATTCTCATTCAAAGTTGCAAGTTACTATGTAGGAACAAGTTTGTATAAGTATTTCAAAGATGCCCAGAACTGAGCTAAAGTGGGTATGTCTCCAACTCCTAGAAACAACATCATGCCCCATCTTCCTTACTTCCAGCTAGTAAGGATCACATAATTCCTAACAAAGTTTTGACACAGATTCCCAATTCGGGCATTCAGAACATGTAGCACGTTGCTGTAAGCAAGCACATTCTCATTCAAAGTTGCAAGTTACTATGTAGGAACAAGTTTGTATAGGTATTTCAAAGATGCCCAGAACTGAGCTAAACTTGGTATGTCTCCAACTCCTAGAAATAACTTCATGCCCCATCTCCATTACTTCCAGGTAGTAAGGATCACATAATTCCTAACAAAGTTTTGACACAGTTTCCCAATTCGGACATTAACAACATATAGCACGTTGCTGTAAGCAAGCACATTCTCATTCAAAGTTGCAAGTTACTATGTAGGAACAAGTTTGTATAGGTATTTCAAAGATGCCCAGAACTGAGCTAAACTTGGTATGTCTCCAACTCCTAGAAATAACTTCATGCCCCATCTCCCTTACTTACAGCTAGTAAGGATCACATAATTCCTAAAAAAGTTTTGACACAGATTCCCAATTCGGGCATTCAGAACATATAGCACGTTGCTGTAAGCAAGCACATTCTCATTCAAAGTTGCAAGTTACTATGTAGTAACAAGTTTGTATAGGTATTTCAAAGATGCCCAGAACTGAGCTAAATGTTGTATGATTCCAACTCCTAGAAATAACTTCATGCCCCATCTCCCTTACTTCCAGCTAGTAAGGATCACATAATTCCTAACAAAGTTTTGACACAGATTCCCAATTCGGGCATTCAGAACATATAGCACGTTGCTGTTAGCAAGAACATTCTCATTCAAAGTTGCAAGTTACTATGTAGGAACAAGTTTGTATAGGTATTTCAAAGATGCCCAGAACTGAGCTAAACTTGGTATGTTTCAAACTCCTAGAAATAACTTCATGCCCCATCTCCCTAAATTCCAGCTTGTAAGGATCCCATAATTCCTAACAAAGTTTTGACACAGATTCCCAATTCGGGCATTCAGAACATATAGCACGTTGCTGTAAGCAAGCACATTCTCATTCAAAGTTGCAAGTTACTATGTAGGAACAAGTTTGTATAGGTATTTCAAAGATGCCTAGAACTGAGCTAAACGTTGTATGTCTCCAACTCCTAGAAATAACATCATGCCCCATCTCCCTTACTTCCATCTAGTAAGGATCACATAATTTCTAACAATGTTTTGAAACAGATTCCCAATTCGGGCATTCAGAACATATAGCACGTTGCTGTAAGCAAGCACATTCTCATTCAATGTTGCAAGTTACTATGTAGGAACAAGTTTGTATAAGTATTTCAAAGATGCCCAGAACTGAGCTAAAGTGGGTATGTCTCCAACTCCTAGAAACAACATGATGCCCCATCTTCCTTACTTGCAGCTAGTAAGGATCACATAATTCCTAACAAAGTTTTGACACAGATTCCCAATTCGGTCATTCAGAACATATAGCACGTTGCTGTAAGCAAGCACATTCTCATTCAAAGTTGCAAGTTACTATGTAGGAACAAGTTTGTATAGGTATTTCAAAGATGCCCAGAACTGAGCTAAACTTGGTATGTCTCCAACTCCTAGAAATAACTTCATGCCCCATCTACCTTACTTCCATCTAGTAAGGATCACATAATTCCTAACAAAGTTTTGACACAGTTTCCCAATTCGGGCATTCAGAACATATAGCACGTTGCTGTAAGCAAGCACATTCTCATTCAAAGTTGCAAGTTACTATGTAGGAACCAGTTTGTATAGGTATTTCAAAGATGCCCAGAACTGAGCTAAACGTTGTATGTCTCCAACTCCTAGAAATAACTTCATGCCCCATCTCCCTTACTTCCAGCTAGTAAGGATCACATAATTCCTAAAAATGTTTTGACACAGATTCCCAATTCGGGCATTCTGAACATATAGCACGTTGCTGTAAGCAAGCACATTCTCATTCAAAGTTGCAAGTTACTATGTAGGAACAAGTTTGTATAGGTATTTCAATGATGCCCAGAACTGAGCTAAACGTTGTATGATTCCAACTCCTAGAAATAACTTCATGCCCCATCTCCCTTACTTCCAGCTAGTAAGGATCACATAATTCCTAACAAAGTTTTAACACAGATTCCCAATTCGGGCATTCAGAACATATAGCACGTTGCTGTAAGCAAGCACATTCTCATTCAAAGTTGCAAGTTACAATGTAGGAACAAGTTTGTATAGGTATTTCAAAGATGCCCAGAAATGAGCTAAACTTGGTATGTCTCCAACTCCTAGAAATAACTTCATGCCCCATCTCCCTTACTTCCAGCTAGTAAGGATCACATAATTCCTAACAAAGTTTTGACACAGTTTCCCAATTCGGGCATTCAGAACATATAGCACGTTGCTGTAAGCAAGCACATTCTCATTCAAAGTTGCAAGTTACTATGTAGGAACAAGTTTGTATAGGTATTTCAAAGATGCCCAGAACTGAGCTAAACTTGGTATGTCTCCAACTCCTAGAAATAACTTCATGCCCCATCTCCATTACTCCCAGCTAGTAAGGGTCACATAATTCCTAACAAAGTTTTGACACAGATTCCCAATTCGGGCATTCAGAACATATAGCACGTTGCTGTAAGCAAGCACATTCTCATTCAAAGTTGCAAGTTACTATGTAGGAACAAGTTTGTATAGGTATTACAAAGATGCCCAGAACTGAGCTAAACTTGGTATGTCTCCAACTCCTAGAAATAACTTCATGCCCCATCTCACTTACTTCCAGCTAGTAAGGATCACATAATTCCTAACAAAGTTTTGACACAGATTCCCAATTCGGGCATTCAGAACATATAGCACGTTGCTGTAAGCAAGCACATTCTCATTCAAAGTTGCAAGTTACTATGTAGGAACAAGTTTGTATAGGTATTTCAAAGATGCCCAGAACTGAGCTAAACTTGGTATGTCTCCAACTCCTAGAAATAACTTCATGCCCCATCTCCCTTACTTCCATCTAGTAAGGATCACATAATTCCTAACAAAGTTTTGACACAGATTCCCAATTCGGGCATTCAGAACATTTAGCACGTTGCTGTAAGCAAGCACATTCTCATTCAAAGTTGCAAGTTACTATGTAGGAACAAGTTTGTATAGGTATTTCAAAGATGCCCAGAACTGAGCTAAACTTGTTATGTCTCCAACTCCTAGAAATAACTTCATGCCCCATCTCCCTTACTTCCAGCTAGTAAGGATCACATAATTCCTAACAAAGTTTTGACACAGATTCCCAATTCGGGCATTCAGAACATATAGCACGTTGCTGTAAGCAAGCACATTCTCATTCAAAGTTGCAAGTTACTATGTAGGAACAAGTTTGTATAGGTATTTCAAAGATGCCCAGAACTGAGCTAAACGTTGTATGATTCCAATTCCTAAAAATAACTTCATGCCCCATATCCCGTACTTCCAGCTAGTAAGGATCACATAATTCCTAACAAAGTTTTGACACAGATTCCCAATTCGGGCATTCAGAACATATAGCACGTTGCTGTAAGCAAGCACATTCTCATTCAAAGTTGCAAGTTACTATGTAGGAACAAGTTTGTATAGGTATTTCAAAGATGCCCAGAAATGAGCTAAACTTGGTATGTCTCCTACTCATAGAAATAACTTCATGCCCCATCTCCCTTACTTCCAGCTAGTAAGGATCACATAATTCCTAACAAAGTTTTGACACAGATTCCCAATTCGGGCATTCAGAACATATAGCACGTTGCTGTAAGCAAGCACATTCTCATTCAAAGTTGCAAGTTACTATGTAGGAACAAGTTTGTATAGGTATTTAACAGATGCCCAGAACAGAGCTAAACGTTGTATGATTCCAACTACAAGAAATAACTTCATGCCCCATCTCCCTTACTTCCAGCTAGTAAGGATCACATAATTCCTAACAAAGTTTTGACACAGATTCCCAATTCGGGCATTCAGAACATATAGCACGTTGCTGTAAGCAAGCACATTCTCATTCAAAGTTGCAAGTTACTATGTAGGAACAAGTTTGTATAGGTATTTCAAAGATGCCTAGAACTGAGCTAAACCTTGTATGTCTCGAACTCCTAGAAATAACATCATGCCCCATCTCCCTTACTTCCATCTAGTAAGGATCACCTAATTTCTAACAATGTTTTGAAACAGATTCCCAATTCGGTCATTCAGAACATATAGCACGTTGCTGTAAGCAAGCACATTCTCATTCAATGTTGCAAGTTACTATGCAGGTACAAGTTTGTATAAGTATTTCAAAGATGCCCAGAACTGAGCTAAACTTGCTATGTCTCCAACTCCTAGAAATAACATCTTGCCCCATCTTCCTTACTTCCAGCTAGTAAGGATCACATAATTCCTAACAAAGTTTTGACACAGATTCCCAATTCGGTCATTAGGAACATATAGCACGTTGCTGTAAGCAAGCACATTCTCATTCAAAGTTGCAAGTTACTATGTAGGAACAAGTTTGTATAGGTATTTCAAAGATGCCCAGAACTGAGCTAAACTTGGTATGTCTCCAACTCCTAGAAATAACTTCATGCCCCATCTCCATTACTTCCAGCTAGTAAGGGTCACATAATTCCTAACAAAGTTTTGACACAGATTCCCAATTCGGGCATTCAGAACATATAGCACGTTGCTGTAAGCAAGCACATTCTCATTCAAAGTTGCAAGTTACTATGTAGGAACAATTTTGTATAGGTATTTCAAAGATGCCCAGAACTGAGCTAAACTTGGTATGTCTCCAACTCCTAGAAATAACTTCATGCCCCATCTCCCTTACTTCCAGCTAGTAAGGATCACATAATTCCTAACAAAGTTTTGACACAGATTCCCAATTCGGGCATTCAGAACATATAGCACGTTGCTGTAAGCAAGCACATTCTCATTCAAAGTTGCAAGTTACTATGTAGGAACAAGTTTGTATAGGTATTTCAAAGATGCCCAGAACTGAGCTAAACTTGGTATGTCTCCAACTCCTAGAAATAACTTCATGCCCCATCTCCCTTACTTCCATCTAGTAAGGATCACATAATTCCTAACAAAGTTTTGACACAGATTCCCAATTCGGGCATTCAGAACATTTAGCACGTTGCTGTAAGCAAGCACATTCTCATTCAAAGTTGCAAGTTACTATGTAGGAACAAGTTTGTATAGGTATTTCAAAGATGCCCAGAACTGAGCTAAACTTGGTATGTCTCCAACTCCTAGAAATAACTTCATGCCCCATCTCCCTTACTTCCAGCTAGTAAGGATCACATAATTCCTAACAAAGTTTTGACACAGATTCCCAATTCGGGCATTCAGAACATATAGCACGTTGCTGTAAGCAAGCACATTCTCATTCAAAGTTGCAAGTTACTATGTAGGAACAAGTTTGTATAGGTATTTCAAAGATGCCCAGAACTGAGCTAAACGTTGTGTGATTCCAATTCCTAGAAATAACTTCATGCCCCATCTCACGTACTTCCAGCTAGTAAGGATCACATAATTCCTAACAAAGTTTTGACACAGATTCCCAATTCGGGCATTCAGAACATGTAGCACGTTGCTGTAAGCAAGCACATTCTCAGTCAAAGTTGCAAGTTACTATGTAGGAACAAGTTTGTATAGGTATTTCAAAGATGCCCAGAACTGAGCTAAACTTGGTATGTCTCCAACTCCTAGAAATAACTTCATGCCCCATCTCCATAACTTCCAGCTCGTAAGGATCACATAATTCCTAACAAAGTTTTGACACAGTTTCCTAATTCGGGCATTAAGAACATATAGCACGTTGCTGTAAGCAAGCACATTCTCATTCAAAGTTGCAAGTTACTATGTAGGAACAAGTTTGTATAGGTATTATAAGATGCCCAGAACTGAGCTAAACTTGGTATGTCTCCAACTCCTAGAAATAACTTCATGCCCCATCTCCCTTACTTACAGCTAGTAAGGATCACATAATTCCTAAAAAAGTTTTGACACAGATTCCCAATTCGGGCATTCAGAACATACAGCACGTTGCTGTAAGCAAGCACATTCTCATTCAAAGTTGCAAGTTACTATGTAGTAACAAGTTTGTATAGGTATTTCAAAGATGCCCAGAACTGAGCTAAACGTTGTATGATTCCAACTCCTAGAAATAACTTCATGCCCCATCTCCCTTACTTCCAGCTAGTAAGGATCACATAATTCCTAACAAAGTTTTGACACAGATTCCCAATTCGGGCATTCAGAACATATAGCACGTTGCTGTTAGCAAGCACATTCTCATTCAAAGTTGCAAGTTACTATGTAGGAACAAGTTTGTATAGGTATTTCAAAGATGCCCAGAACTGAGCTAAACTTGGTATGTTTCAAACTCCTAGAAATAACCTCATGCCCCATCTCCCTAAATTCCAGCTTGTAAGGATCACATAATTCCTAACAAAGTTTTGACACAGATTCCCAATTCGGGCATTCAGAACATATAGCACGTTGCTGTAAGCAAGCACATTCTCATTCAAAGTTGCAAGTTACTATGTAGGAACAAGTTTGTATAGGTAATTCAAAGATGCCTAGAACTGAGCTAAGCGTTGCATGTCTCCAACTCCTAGAAATAACATCATGCCCCATCTCCCTTACTTCCATCTAGTAAGGATCACATAATTTCTAACAATGTTTTGAAACAGATTCCCAATTCGGGCATTCAGAACATATAGCACGTTGCTGTAAGCAAGCACATTCTCATTCAATGTTGCAAGTTACTATGTAGGAACAAGTTTGTATAAGTATTTCAAAGATGCCCAGAACTGAGCTAAAGTGGGTATGTCTCCAACTCCTAGAAACAACATCATGCCCCATCTTCCTTACTTCCAGCTAGTAAGGATCACATAATTCCTAACAAAGTTTTGACACAGATTCCCAATTCGGTCATTCAGAACATATAGCACGTTGCTGTAAGCAAGCACATTCTCATTCAAAGTTGCAAGTTACTATGTAGGAACAAGTTTGTATAGGTATTTCAAAGATGCCCAGAACTGATCTAAACTTGGTATGTCTCCAACTCCTAGAAATAACTTCATGCCCCATCTCCATTACTTCCAGGTAGTAAGGATCACATAATTCCTAACAAAGTTTTGACACAGTTTCCCAATTCGGGCATTCAGAACATATAGCACGTTGCTGTAAGCAAGCACATTCTCATTCAAAGTTGCAAGTTACTATGTAGGAACAAGTTTGTATAGGTATTTCAAAGATGCCCAGAACTGAGCTAAACCTTGTATGTCTCCAACTCCTAGAAATAACTTCATGCCCCATCTCCCTTACTTCCAGCTAGTAAGGATCACATAATTCCTAAAAATGTTTTGACACAGATTCCCAATTCGGGCATTCAGAACACATAGCACGTTGCTGTAAGCAAGCACATTCTCATTCAAAGTTGCAAGTTACTATGTAGGAACAAGTTTGTATAGGTATTTCAATGATGCCCAGAACTGAGCTAAACGTTGTATGATTCCAACTCCTAGAAATAACTTCATGCCCCATCTCCCTTACTTCCAGCTAGTAAGGATCACATAATTCCTAACAAAGTTTTGACACAGATTCCCAATTCGGGCATTCAGAACATATAGCACGTTGCTGTAAGCAAGCACATTCTCATTCAAAGTTGCAAGTTACAATGTAGGAACAAGTTTGTATAGGTATTTCAAAGATGCCCAGAAATGAGCTAAACTTGGTATGTCTCCAACTCCTAGAAATAACTTCATGCCCCATCTCCCTTACTTCCAGCTAGTAAGGATCACATAATTCCTAACAAAGTTTTGACACAGTTTCCCAATTCGGGCATTCAGAACATATAGCACGTTGCTGTAAGCAAGCACATTCTCATTCAAAGTTGCAAGTTACTATGTAGGAACAAGTTTGTATAGGTATTTCAAAGATGCCCAGAACTGAGCTAAACTTGGTATGTCTCCAACTCCTAGAAATAACTTCATGCCCCATCTCCATTACTCCCAGCTAGTAAGGGTCACATAATTCCTAACAAAGTTTTGACACAGATTCCCAATTCGGGCATTCAGAACATATAGCACGTTGCTGTAAGCAAGCACATTCTCATTCAAAGTTGCAAGTTACTATGTAGGAACAAGTTTGTATAGGTATTTCAAAGATGCCCAGAACTGAGCTAAACTTGGTATGTCTCCAACTCCTAGAAATAACTTCATGCCCCATCTCCCTTACTTCCAGCTAGTAAGGATCACATAATTCCTAACAAAGTTTTGACACAGATTCCCAATTCGGGCATTCAGAACATATAGCACGTTGCTGTAAGCAAGCACATTCTCATTCAAAGTTGCAAGTTACTATGTAGGAACAAGTTTGTATAGGTATTTCAAAGATGCCCAGAACTGAGCTAAACTTGGTATGTCTCCAACTCCTAGAAATAACTTCATGCCCCATCTCCCTTACTTCCATCTAGTAAGGATCACATAATTCCTAACAAAGTTTTGACACAGATTCCCAATTCGGGCATTCAGAACATTTAGCACGTTGCTGTAAGCAAGCACATTCTCATTCAAAGTTGCAAGTTACTATGTAGGAACATGTTTGTATAGGTATTTCAAAGATGCCCAGAACTGAGCTAAACTTGGTATGTCTCCAACTCCTACAAATAACTTCATGCCCCATCTCCCTTACTTCCAGCTAGTAAGGATCACGTAATTCCTAACAAAGTTTTGACACAGATTCCCAATTCGGGCATTCAGAACATATAGCACGTTGCTGTAAGCAAGCACATTCTCATTCAAAGTTGCAAGTTACTATGTAGGAACAAGTTTGTATAGGTATTTCAAAGATGCCCAGAACTGAGCTAAACGTTGTATGATTCCAATTCCTAAAAATAACTTCATGCCCCATCTCCCGTACTTCCAGCTAGTAAGGATCACATAATTCCTAACAAAGTTTTGACACAGATTCCCAATTCGGGCATTCAGAACATATAGCACGTTGCTGTAAGCAAGCACATTCTCATTCAAAGTTGCAAGTTACTATGTAGGAACAAGTTTGTATAGGTATTTCAAAGATGCCCAGAAATGAGCTAAACTTGGTATGTCTCCTACTCATAGAAATAACTTCATGCCCCATCTCACTTACTTCCAGCTAGTAAGGATCACATAATTCCTAACAAAGTTTTGACACAGATTCCCAATTGGGGCATTCAGAACATATAGCACGTTGCTGTAAGCAAGCACATTCTCATTCAAAGTTGCAAGTTACTATGTAGGAACAAGTTTGTATAGGTATTTAACAGATGCCCAGAACTGAGCTAAACGTTGTATGATTCCAACTACAAGAAATAACTTCATGCCTCATCTCCCTTACTTCCAGCTAGTAAGGATCACATTATTCCTAACAAAGTTTTGACACAGATTCCCAATTCGGGCATTCAGAACATATAGCACGTTGCTGTAAGCAAGCACATTCTCATTCAAAGTTGCAAGTTACTATGTAGGAACAAGTTTGTATAGGTATTTCAAAGATGCCTAAAACTGAGCTAAACGTTGTATGTCTCCAACTCCTAGAAATAACATCATGCCCCATCTCCCTTACTTCCATCTAGTAAGGATCACATAATTTCTAACAATGTTTTGAAACAGATTCCCAATTCGGGCATTCAGAACATATAGCACGTTGCTGTAAGCAAGCACATTCTCATTCAATGTTGCAAGTTACTATGTAGGAACAAGTTTGTATAAGTATTTCAAAGATGCCCAGAACTGAGCTAAAGTGGGTATGTCTCCAACTCCTAGAAATAACATCTTGCCCCATCTTCCTTACTTCCAGCTAGTAAGGATCACATAATTCCTAACAAAGTTTTGACACAGATTCCCAATTCGGTCATTAGGAACATATAGCACGTTGCTGTAAGCAAGCACATTCTCATTCAAAGTTGCAAGTTACTATGTAGGAACAAGTTTGTATAGGTATTTCAAAGATGCCCAGAACTGAGCTAAACTTGGTATGTCTCCAACTCCTAGATAACTTCATGCCCCATCTCCCTTACTTACAGCTAGTAAGGATCACATAATTCCTAACAAAGTTTTGACACAGATTCCCAATTCGGGCATTCAGAACATATAGCACGTTGCTGTAAGCAAGCACATTCTCATTCAAAGTTGCAAGTTACTATGTAGGAACATGTTTGTATAGGTATTTCAAAGATGCCCAGAAATGAGCTAAACTTGGTATGTCTCCTACTCATAGAAATAACTTCATGCCCCATCTCACTTACTTCCAGCTAGTAAGGATCACATAATTCCTAACAAAGTTTTGACACAGATTCCCAATTGGGGCATTCAGAACATATAGCACGTTGCTGTAAGCAAGCACATTCTCATTCAAAGTTGCAAGTTACTATGTAGGAACAAGTTTGTATAGGTATTTAACAGATGCCCAGAACTGAGCTAAACGTTGTATGATTCCAACTACAAGAAATAACTTCATGCCTCATCTCCATTACTTCCAGCTAGTAAGGATCACATTATTCCTAACAAAGTTTTGACACAGATTCCCAATTCGGGCATTCAGAACATATAGCACGTTGCTGTAAGCAAGCACATTCTCATTCAAAGTTGCAAGTTACTATGTAGGAACAAGTTTGTATAGGTATTTCAAAGATGCCTAAAACTGAGCTAAACGTTGTATGTCTCCAACTCCTAGAAATAACATCATGCCCCATCTCCCTTACTTCCATCTAGTAAGGATCACATAATTTCTAACAATGTTTTGAAACAGATTCCCAATTCGGGCATTCAGAACATATAGCACGTTGCTGTAAGCAAGCACATTCTCATTCAATGTTGCAAGTTACTATGTAGGAACAAGTTTGTATAAGTATTTCAAAGATGCCCAGAACTGAGCTAAAGTGGGTATGTCTCCAACTCCTAGAAATAACATCTTGCCCCATCTTCCTTACTTCCAGCTAGTAAGGATCACATAATTCCTAACAAAGTTTTGACACAGATTCCCAATTCGGTCATTAGGAACATATAGCACGTTGCTGTAAGCAAGCACATTCTCATTCAAAGTTGCAAGTTACTATGTAGGAACATGTTTGTATAGGTATTTCAAAGATGCCCAGAACTGAGCTAAACTTGGTATGTCTCCAACTCCTAGATAACTTCATGCCCCATCTCCCTTACTTACAGCTAGTAAGGATCACATAATTCCTAACAAAGTTTTGACACAGATTCCCAATTCGGGCATTCAGAACATATAGCACGTTGCTGTAAGCAAGCACATTCTCATTCAAAGTTGCAAGTTACTATGTAGGAACAAGTTTGTATAGGTATTTCAAAGATGCCCAGAACTGAGCTAAACTTGGTATGTCTCCAACTCCTAGAAATAACTTCATGCCCCATCTCCCTTACTTCCAGCTAGTAAGGATCACATAATTCCTAACAAAGTTTTGACACAGATTCCCAATTCGGGCATTCAGAACATATAGCACGTTGCTGTAAGCAAGCACATTCTCATTCAAAGTTGCAAGTTACTATGTAGGAACAAGTTTGTATAGGTATTTCAAAGATGCCCAGAACTGAGCTAAACTTTGTATGTCTCCAACTCCTAGAAATAACTTCATGCCCCATCTCCCTTACTTCCAGCTAGTAAGGATCACATAATTCCTAACAAAGTTTTGACACAGATTCCCAATTCGGGCATTCAGAACATATAGCACGTTGCTGTAAGCAAGCACATTCTCATTCAAAGTTGCAAGTTACTATGTAGGAACAAGTTTGTATAGGTATTTCAAAGATGCCCAGAACTGAGCTAAACGTTGTGTGATTCCAATTCCTAGAAATAACTTCATGCCCCATCTCACGTACTTCCAGCTAGTAAGGATCACATAATTCCTAACAAAGTTTTGACACAGATTCCCAATTCGGGCATTCAGAACATGTAGCACGTTGCTGTAAGCAAGCACATTCTCAGTCAAAGTTGCAAGTTACTATGTAGGAACAAGTTTGTATAGGTATTTCAAAGATGCCCAGAACTGAGCTAAACTTGGTATGTCTCCAACTCCTAGAAATAACTTCATGCCCCATCTCCATAACTTCCAGCTCGTAAGGATCACATAATTCCTAACAAAGTTTTGACACAGTTTCCTAATTCGGGCATTAAGAACATATAGCACGTTGCTGTAAGCAAGCACATTCTCATTCAAAGTTGCAAGTTACTATGTAGGAACAAGTTTGTATAGGTATTATAAGATGCCCAGAACTGAGCTAAACTTGGTATGTCTCCAACTCCTAGAAATAACTTCATGCCCCATCTCCCTTACTTACAGCTAGTAAGGATCACATAATTCCTAAAAAAGTTTTGACACAGATTCCCAATTCGGGCATTCAGAACATACAGCACGTTGCTGTAAGCAAGCACATTCTCATTCAAAGTTGCAAGTTACTATGTAGTAACAAGTTTGTATAGGTATTTCAAAGATGCCCAGAACTGAGCTAAACGTTGTATGATTCCAACTCCTAGAAATAACTTCATGCCCCATCTCCCTTACTTCCAGCTAGTAAGGATCACATAATTCCTAACAAAGTTTTGACACAGATTCCCAATTCGGGCATTCAGAACATATAGCACGTTGCTGTTAGCAAGCACATTCTCATTCAAAGTTGCAAGTTACTATGTAGGAACAAGTTTGTATAGGTATTTCAAAGATGCCCAGAACTGAGCTAAACTTGGTATGTTTCAAACTCCTAGAAATAACCTCATGCCCCATCTCCCTAAATTCCAGCTTGTAAGGATCACATAATTCCTAACAAAGTTTTGACACAGATTCCCAATTCGGGCATTCAGAACATATAGCACGTTGCTGTAAGCAAGCACATTCTCATTCAAAGTTGCAAGTTACTATGTAGGAACAAGTTTGTATAGGTAATTCAAAGATGCCTAGAACTGAGCTAAGCGTTGCATGTCTCCAACTCCTAGAAATAACATCATGCCCCATCTCCCTTACTTCCATCTAGTAAGGATCACATAATTTCTAACAATGTTTTGAAACAGATTCCCAATTCGGGCATTCAGAACATATAGCACGTTGCTGTAAGCAAGCACATTCTCATTCAATGTTGCAAGTTACTATGTAGGAACAAGTTTGTATAAGTATTTCAAAGATGCCCAGAACTGAGCTAAAGTGGGTATGTCTCCAACTCCTAGAAACAACATCATGCCCCATCTTCCTTACTTCCAGCTAGTAAGGATCACATAATTCCTAACAAAGTTTTGACACAGATTCCCAATTCGGTCATTCAGAACATATAGCACGTTGCTGTAAGCAAGCACATTCTCATTCAAAGTTGCAAGTTACTATGTAGGAACAAGTTTGTATAGGTATTTCAAAGATGCCCAGAACTGATCTAAACTTGGTATGTCTCCAACTCCTAGAAATAACTTCATGCCCCATCTCCATTACTTCCAGGTAGTAAGGATCACATAATTCCTAACAAAGTTTTGACACAGTTTCCCAATTCGGGCATTCAGAACATATAGCACGTTGCTGTAAGCAAGCACATTCTCATTCAAAGTTGCAAGTTACTATGTAGGAACAAGTTTGTATAGGTATTTCAAAGATGCCCAGAACTGAGCTAAACCTTGTATGTCTCCAACTCCTAGAAATAACTTCATGCCCCATCTCCCTTACTTCCAGCTAGTAAGGATCACATAATTCCTAAAAATGTTTTGACACAGATTCCCAATTCGGGCATTCAGAACACATAGCACGTTGCTGTAAGCAAGCACATTCTCATTCAAAGTTGCAAGTTACTATGTAGGAACAAGTTTGTATAGGTATTTCAATGATGCCCAGAACTGAGCTAAACGTTGTATGATTCCAACTCCTAGAAATAACTTCATGCCCCATCTCCCTTACTTCCAGCTAGTAAGGATCACATAATTCCTAACAAAGTTTTGACACAGATTCCCAATTCGGGCATTCAGAACATATAGCACGTTGCTGTAAGCAAGCACATTCTCATTCAAAGTTGCAAGTTACAATGTAGGAACAAGTTTGTATAGGTATTTCAAAGATGCCCAGAAATGAGCTAAACTTGGTATGTCTCCAACTCCTAGAAATAACTTCATGCCCCATCTCCCTTACTTCCAGCTAGTAAGGATCACATAATTCCTAACAAAGTTTTGACACAGTTTCCCAATTCGGGCATTCAGAACATATAGCACGTTGCTGTAAGCAAGCACATTCTCATTCAAAGTTGCAAGTTACTATGTAGGAACAAGTTTGTATAGGTATTTCAAAGATGCCCAGAACTGAGCTAAACTTGGTATGTCTCCAACTCCTAGAAATAACTTCATGCCCCATCTCCATTACTCCCAGCTAGTAAGGGTCACATAATTCCTAACAAAGTTTTGACACAGATTCCCAATTCGGGCATTCAGAACATATAGCACGTTGCTGTAAGCAAGCACATTCTCATTCAAAGTTGCAAGTTACTATGTAGGAACAAGTTTGTATAGGTATTTCAAAGATGCCCAGAACTGAGCTAAACTTGGTATGTCTCCAACTCCTAGAAATAACTTCATGCCCCATCTCCCTTACTTCCAGCTAGTAAGGATCACATAATTCCTAACAAAGTTTTGACACAGATTCCCAATTCGGGCATTCAGAACATATAGCACGTTGCTGTAAGCAAGCACATTCTCATTCAAAGTTGCAAGTTACTATGTAGGAACAAGTTTGTATAGGTATTTCAAAGATGCCCAGAACTGAGCTAAACTTGGTATGTCTCCAACTCCTAGAAATAACTTCATGCCCCATCTCCCTTACTTCCATCTAGTAAGGATCACATAATTCCTAACAAAGTTTTGACACAGATTCCCAATTCGGGCATTCAGAACATTTAGCACGTTGCTGTAAGCAAGCACATTCTCATTCAAAGTTGCAAGTTACTATGTAGGAACATGTTTGTATAGGTATTTCAAAGATGCCCAGAACTGAGCTAAACTTGGTATGTCTCCAACTCCTACAAATAACTTCATGCCCCATCTCCCTTACTTCCAGCTAGTAAGGATCACGTAATTCCTAACAAAGTTTTGACACAGATTCCCAATTCGGGCATTCAGAACATATAGCACGTTGCTGTAAGCAAGCACATTCTCATTCAAAGTTGCAAGTTACTATGTAGGAACAAGTTTGTATAGGTATTTCAAAGATGCCCAGAACTGAGCTAAACGTTGTATGATTCCAATTCCTAAAAATAACTTCATGCCCCATCTCCCGTACTTCCAGCTAGTAAGGATCACATAATTCCTAACAAAGTTTTGACACAGATTCCCAATTCGGGCATTCAGAACATATAGCACGTTGCTGTAAGCAAGCACATTCTCATTCAAAGTTGCAAGTTACTATGTAGGAACAAGTTTGTATAGGTATTTCAAAGATGCCCAGAAATGAGCTAAACTTGGTATGTCTCCTACTCATAGAAATAACTTCATGCCCCATCTCACTTACTTCCAGCTAGTAAGGATCACATAATTCCTAACAAAGTTTTGACACAGATTCCCAATTGGGGCATTCAGAACATATAGCACGTTGCTGTAAGCAAGCACATTCTCATTCAAAGTTGCAAGTTACTATGTAGGAACAAGTTTGTATAGGTATTTAACAGATGCCCAGAACTGAGCTAAACGTTGTATGATTCCAACTACAAGAAATAACTTCATGCCTCATCTCCCTTACTTCCAGCTAGTAAGGATCACATTATTCCTAACAAAGTTTTGACACAGATTCCCAATTCGGGCATTCAGAACATATAGCACGTTGCTGTAAGCAAGCACATTCTCATTCAAAGTTGCAAGTTACTATGTAGGAACAAGTTTGTATAGGTATTTCAAAGATGCCTAAAACTGAGCTAAACGTTGTATGTCTCCAACTCCTAGAAATAACATCATGCCCCATCTCCCTTACTTCCATCTAGTAAGGATCACATAATTTCTAACAATGTTTTGAAACAGATTCCCAATTCGGGCATTCAGAACATATAGCACGTTGCTGTAAGCAAGCACATTCTCATTCAATGTTGCAAGTTACTATGTAGGAACAAGTTTGTATAAGTATTTCAAAGATGCCCAGAACTGAGCTAAAGTGGGTATGTCTCCAACTCCTAGAAATAACATCTTGCCCCATCTTCCTTACTTCCAGCTAGTAAGGATCACATAATTCCTAACAAAGTTTTGACACAGATTCCCAATTCGGTCATTAGGAACATATAGCACGTTGCTGTAAGCAAGCACATTCTCATTCAAAGTTGCAAGTTACTATGTAGGAACAAGTTTGTATAGGTATTTCAAAGATGCCCAGAACTGAGCTAAACTTGGTATGTCTCCAACTCCTAGATAACTTCATGCCCCATCTCCCTTACTTACAGCTAGTAAGGATCACATAATTCCTAACAAAGTTTTGACACAGATTCCCAATTCGGGCATTCAGAACATATAGCACGTTGCTGTAAGCAAGCACATTCTCATTCAAAGTTGCAAGTTAGTATGTAGGAACATGTTTGTATAGGTATTTCAAAGATGCCCAGAAATGAGCTAAACTTGGTATGTCTCCTACTCATAGAAATAACTTCATGCCCCATCTCACTTACTTCCAGCTAGTAAGGATCACATAATTCCTAACAAAGTTTTGACACAGATTCCCAATTGGGGCATTCAGAACATATAGCACGTTGCTGTAAGCAAGCACATTCTCATTCAAAGTTGCAAGTTACTATGTAGGAACAAGTTTGTATAGGTATTTAACAGATGCCCAGAACTGAGCTAAACGTTGTATGATTCCAACTACAAGAAATAACTTCATGCCTCATCTCCATTACTTCCAGCTAGTAAGGATCACATTATTCCTAACAAAGTTTTGACACAGATTCCCAATTCGGGCATTCAGAACATATAGCACGTTGCTGTAAGCAAGCACATTCTCATTCAAAGTTGCAAGTTACTATGTAGGAACAAGTTTGTATAGGTATTTCAAAGATGCCTAAAACTGAGCTAAACGTTGTATGTCTCCAACTCCTAGAAATAACATCATGCCCCATCTCCCTTACTTCCATCTAGTAAGGATCACATAATTTCTAACAATGTTTTGAAACAGATTCCCAATTCGGGCATTCAGAACATATAGCACGTTGCTGTAAGCAAGCACATTCTCATTCAATGTTGCAAGTTACTATGTAGGAACAAGTTTGTATAAGTATTTCAAAGATGCCCAGAACTGAGCTAAAGTGGGTATGTCTCCAACTCCTAGAAATAACATCTTGCCCCATCTTCCTTACTTCCAGCTAGTAAGGATCACATAATTCCTAACAAAGTTTTGACACAGATTCCCAATTCGGTCATTAGGAACATATAGCACGTTGCTGTAAGCAAGCACATTCTCATTCAAAGTTGCAAGTTACTATGTAGGAACATGTTTGTATAGGTATTTCAAAGATGCCCAGAACTGAGCTAAACTTGGTATGTCTCCAACTCCTAGATAACTTCATGCCCCATCTCCCTTACTTACAGCTAGTAAGGATCACATAATTCCTAACAAAGTTTTGACACAGATTCCCAATTCGGGCATTCAGAACATATAGCACGTTGCTGTAAGCAAGCACATTCTCATTCAAAGTTGCAAGTTACTATGTAGGAACAAGTTTGTATAGGTATTTCAAAGATGCCCAGAACTGAGCTAAACTTGGTATGTCTCCAACTCCTAGAAATAACTTCATGCCCCATCTCCCTTACTTCCAGCTAGTAAGGATCACATAATTCCTAACAAAGTTTTGACACAGATTCCCAATTCGGGCATTCAGAACATATAGCACGTTGCTGTAAGCAAGCACATTCTCATTCAAAGTTGCAAGTTACTATGTAGTAACAAGTTTGTATAGGTATTTCAAAGATGCCCAGAACTGAGCTAAACGTTGTATGATTCCAACTCCTAGAAATAACTTCATGCCCCATCTCCCTTACTTCCAGCTATTAATGATCACATAATTCCTAACAAAGTTTTGACACAGATTCCCAATTCGGGCATTCAGAACATATAGCACGTTGCTGTTAGCAAGCACATTCTCATTCAAAGTTGCAAGTTACTATGTAGGAACAAGTTTGTATAGGTATTTCAAAGATGCCCAGAACTGAGCTAAACTTGGTATGTCTCCAACTCCTAGAAATAACTTCATGCCCCATCTCCCTAAATTCCAGCTTGTAAGGATCACATAATTCCTAACAAAGTTTTGACACAGATTCCCAATTCGGGCATTCAGAACATATAGCACGTTGCTGTAAGCAAGCACATTCTCATTCAAAGTTGCAAGTTACTATGTAGGAACAAGTTTGTATAGGTATTTCAAAGATGCCTAGAACTGAGCTAAACGTTGTATGTCTCCCACTCCTAGAAATAACATCATGCCCCATCTCCCTTACTTCCATCTAGTAAGGATCACATAATTTCTAACAATGTTTTGAAACAGATTCCCAATTCGGGCATTCAGAACATATAGCACGTTCCTGTAAGCAAGCACATTCTCATTCAATGTTGCAAGTTACTATGTAGGAACAAGTTTGTATAAGTATTTCAAAGATGCCCAGAACTGAGCTAAAGTGGGTATGTCTCCAACTCCTAGAAACAACATCATGCCCCAACTTCCTTACTTCCAGCTAGTAAGGATCACATAATTACTAACAAAGTTTTGACACAGATTCCCAATTCGGGCATTCAGAACATGTGGCACGTTGCTGTAAGCAAGCACATTCTCATTCAAAGTTGCAAGTTACTATGTAGGAACAAGTTTGTATAGGTATTTCAAAGATGCCCAGAACTGAGCTAAACGTTGTATGTCTCCAACTCCTAGAAATAACTTCATGCCCCATCTCCATTACTTCCAGGTAGTAAGGATCACATAATTCCTAACAAAGTTTTGACACAGTTTCCCAATTCGGGCATTCAGAACATATAGCACGTTGCTGTAAACAAGCACATTCTCATTCAAAGTTGCAAGTTACTATGTAGGAACAAGTTTGTATAGGTATTTCAAAGATGCCCAGAACTGAGCTAAACTTGGTATGTCTCCAACTCCTAGAAATAACATCATGCCCCATCTCCCTTACTTACAGCTAGTAAGGATCACATAATTCCTAAAAAAGTTTTGACACAGATTCCCAATTCGGGCATTCAGAACATATAGCACGTTGCTGTAAGCAAGCACATTCTCATTCAAAGTTGCAAGTTACTATGTAGTAACAAGTTTGTATAGGTATTTCAAAGATGCCCAGAACTGAGCTAAAAGATGTATGATTCCAACTCCTAGAAATAACTTCATGCCCCATCTCCCTTACTTCCATCTAGTAAGGATCACATAATTCCTAACAAAGTTTTGACACAGATTCCCAATTCGGGCATTCAGAACATATAGCACGTTGCTGTTAGCAAGCACATTCTCATTCAATGTTGCAAGTTACTATGTAGGAACAAGTTTGTATAGGTATTTCAAAGATGCCCAGAACTGAGCTAAACTTGGTATGTCTCCAACTCCTAGAAATAACTTCATGCCCCATCTCCCTAAATTCCCTCTTGTAAGGATCACATAATTCCTAACAAAATTTTGACACAGATTCCCAATTCGGGCATTCAGAACATATAGCACGTTGCTGTAAGCAAGCACATTCTCATTCAAAGTTGCAAGTTACTATGTAGGAACATGTTTGTATAGGTATTTCAAAGATGCCTAGAACTGAGCTAAACGTTGTATGTCTCCAACTCCTAGAAATAACATCATGCCCCATCTCCCTTACTTCCATCTAGTAAGGATCACATAATTTCTAACAATGTTTTGAAACAGATTCCCAATTCGGGCATTCAGAACATATAGCACGTTGCTGTAAGCAAGCACATTCTCATTCAATGTTGCAAGTTACTATGTAGGAACAAGTTTGTATAAGTATTTCAAAGATGCCCAGAACTGAGCTAAAGTGGGTATGTCTCCAACTCCTAGAAACAACATCATGCCCCATCTTCCTTACTTCCAGCTAGTAAGGATCACATAATTCCTAACAATGTTTTGACACAGATTCCCAATTCGGGCATTCAGAACATGTAGCACGTTGCTGTAAGCAAGCACATTCTCATTCAAAGTTGCAAGTTACTATGTAGGAACAAGTTTGTATAGGACTTTCAAAGATGCCCAGAACTGAGCTAAACTTGGTATGTCTCCAACTCCTAGAAATAACTTCATGCACCATCTCCATTACTTCCAGGTAGTAAGGATCACATAATTCCTAACAAAGTTTTGACACAGTTTCCCAATTCGGGCATTCAGAACATATAGCACGTTGCTGTAAGCAAGCACATTCTCATTCAAAGTTGCAAGTTACTATGTAGGAACAAGTTTGTATAGGTATTTCAAAGATGCCCAGAACTGAGCTAGACGTTGTATGTCTCCAACTCCTAGAAATAACTTCATGCCCCATCTCCCTTACTTCCAGCTAGTAAGGATCACATAATTCCTAAAAAAGTTTTGACACAGATTCCCAATTCGGGCATTCAGAACATATAGCACGTTGCTGTAAGCAAGCACATTCTCATTCAAAGTTGCAAGTTACTATGTAGGAACAAGTTTGTATAGGCATTTCAAAGATGCCCAGAACTGAGCTAAACGTTGTATGATTCCAATTCCTAGAAATAACTTCATGCCCCATCTCCCGTACTTCCAGCTAGTAAGGATCACATAATTCCTAACAAAGTTTTGACACAGATTCCCAATTAGGGCATTCAGAACATATAGCACGTTGCTGTAAGCAAGCACATTCTCATTCAAAGTTGCAAGTTACTATGTAGGAACAAGTTTGTATAGGTATTTCAAAGATGCCTAGAACTGAGCTAAACGTTGTATGTCTCCAACTCCTAGAAATAACATCATGCCCCATCTCCCTTACTTCCATCTAGTAATGATCACATAATTTCTAACAATGTTTTGAAACAGATTCCCAATTCGGGCATTCAGAACATATAGCACGTTGCTGTAAGCAAGCATATTCTCATTCAATGTTGCAAGTTAATATGTAGGAACAAGTTTGTATAAGTATTTCAAAGATGCCCAGAACTGAGCTAAAGTGGGTATGTCTCCAACTCCTAGAAACAACAACATGCCCCATCTTCCTTACTTCCAGCTAGTAAGGATCACATAATTCCTAACAAAGTTTTGACACAGATTCCCAATTCGGGCATTCAGAACATGTAGCACGTTGCTGTAAGCAAGCACATTCTCATTCAAAGTTGCAAGTTACTATGTAGGAACAAGTTTGTATAGGTATTTCAATGATGCCCAGAACTGAGCTAAACTTGGTATGTCTCCAACTCCTAGAAATAACTTCATGCCCCATCTGCATTACTTCCAGGTAGTAAGGATCACATAATTCCTAACAAAGTTTTGACACAGTTTCCCAATTCGTGCATTCAGAACATATAGCATGTTGCTGTAAGCAAGCACATTCTCATTCAAAGTTGCAAGTTACTATGTAGGAACAAGTTTGTATAGGTATTTCAAAGATGCCCAGAACTGAGCTAAACTTGGTATGTGTCCAACTCCTAGAAATAACTTCATGCCCCATCTCCCTTACTTCCAGCTAGTAAGGATCACATAATTCCTAACACAGTTTTGACAAAGATTCCCAATTCGGGCATTCAGAACATATAGCACGTTGCTGTAAGCAAGCACATTCTCATTCAAAGTTGCAAGTTACTATGTAGTAACAAGTTTGTATAGGTATTTCAAAGATGCCCAGAACTGAGCTAAACGTTGTATGATTCCAACTCCTAGAAATAACTTCATGCCCCATCTCCCTTACTTCCAGCTAGTAAGGATCACATAATTCCTAACAAAGTTTTGACACAGATTCCCAATTCGCGCATTCAGAACATATAGCACGTTGCTGTTAGCAAGCACATTCTCATTCAAAGTTGCAAGTTACTATGTAGGAACAAGTTTGTATAGGTATTTCAAAGATGCCCAGAACTGAGCTAAACTTGGTATGTCTCCAACTCCTAGAAATAACTTCATGCCCCATCTCCCTAAATTCCAGCTTGTAAGGATCCCATAATTCCTAACAAAGTTTTGACACAGATTCCCAATTCGAGCATTCAGAACATATAGCACGTTGCTGTAAGCAAGCACATTCTCATTCAAAGTTGCAAGTTAATATGTAGGAACAAGTTTGTATAGGTATTTCAAAGATGCCTAGAACTGAGCTAAACGTTGTATGTCTCCAACTCCTAGAAATAACATCATGCCCCATCTCCCTTACTTCCATCTAGTAAGGATCACATAATTTCTAACAATGTTTTGAAACAGATTCCCAATTCGGGCATTCAGAACATATAGCACGTTGCTGTAAGCAAGCACATTCTCATTCAATGTTGCAAGTTACTATGTAGGAACAAGTTTGTATAAGTATTTCAAAGATGCCCAGAACTGAGCTAAAGTGGGTATGTCTCCAACTCCTAGAAACAACATCATGCCCCATCTTCCTTACTTCCAGCTAGTAAGGATCACATAATTCCTAACAAAGTTTTGACACAGATTCCCAATTCGGGCATTCAGAACATATAGCACGTTGCTGTAAGCAAGCACATTCTCATTCAAAGTTGCAAGTTACTATGTAGGAACAAGTTTGTATAGGTATTTCAAAGATGCCCAGAACTGAGCTAAACTTGGTATGTATCCAACTCCTAGAAATAACTTCATGCACCATCTCCATTACTTCCAGGTAGTAAGGATCACATAATTCCTAACAAAGTTTTGACACAGTTTCCCAATTCGGGCATTCAGAACATATAGCACGTTGCTGTAAGCAAGCACATTCTCATTCAAAGTTGCAAGTTACTATGTAGGTACAAGTTTGTATAGGTATTTCAAAGATGCCCAGAACTGAGCTAGACGTTGTATGTCTCCAACTCCTAGAAATAACTTTATGCCCCATCTGCCTTACTTCCAGCTAGTAAGGATCACATAATTCCTAAAAAAGTTTTGACACAGATTCCCAATTCGGGCATTCAGAACATATAGCACGTTGCTGTAAGCAAGCACATTCTCATTCAAAGTTGCAAGTTACTATGTAGGAACAAGTTTGTATAGGTATTTCAATGATGCCCAGAACTGAGCTAAACGTTGTATGATTCCAACTCCTAGAAATAACTTCATGCCCCATCTCCCTTACTTCCAGCTAGTAAGGATCACATAATTCCTAACAAAGTTTTGACACAGATTCCCAATTCGGGCATTCAGAACATATAGCACGTTGCTGTAAGCAAGCACATTCTCATTCAAAGTTGCAAGTTACTATGTAGGAACAAGTTTGTATAGGTATTTCAAAGATGCCCAGAAATGAGCTAAACTTGGTATGTCTCCAACTCCTAGAAATAACATCATGCCCCATCTCCCTTACTTCCAGCTAGTAAGGATCACATAATTCCTAACAAAGTTTTGACACAGTTTCCCAATTCGGGCATTCAGAACATATAGCACGTTGCTGTAAGCAAGGACATTCTCATTCAAAGTTGCAAGTTACTATGTAGGAACAAGTTTGTATAGGTATTTCAAAGATGCCCAGAACTGAGCTAAACTTGGTATGTCTCCAACTCCTAGAACTAACTTCATGCCCCATCTCCATTACTCCCAGCTAGTAAGGGTCACATAATTCCTAACAAAGTTTTGACACAGATTCCCAATTCGGGCATTCAGAACATATAGCACGTTGCTGTAAGCAAGCACATTCTCATTCAAAGTTGCAAGTTACTATGTAGGAACAAGTTTGTATAGGCATTTCAAAGATGCCCAGAACTGAGCTAAACGTTGTATGATTCCAATTCCTAGAAATAACTTCATACCCCATCTCCCGTACTTCCAGCTAGTAAGGATCACATAATTCCTAACAAAGTTTTGACACAGATTCCCAATTCGGGCATTCAGAACATAAAGCACGTTGCTGTAAGCAAGCACATTCTCCTTCAAAGTTGCAAGTTATTATGTAGGAACAAGTTTGTATAGGTATTTCAATGATTCCCAGAACTGAGCTAAACTTGGCATTTCTCTAACTCCTAGAAATAACTTCACGCCCCAACTCCCTTACTTCCAGCTAGTAAGGATCACATAATTCCTAACAAAGTTTTGACACAGATTCCCAATTCGGGCATTCAGAACATATAGCACGTTGCTGTAAGCAAGCACATTCTCATTCAAAGTTGCAAGTTACTATGTAGGAACAAGTTTGTATAGGTATTTCAAAGATGCCCAGAACTGAGCTAAACTTTGTATGTCTCCAACTCCTAGAAATAACTTCATGCCCCTTCTCCATTACTTCCAGCTAGTAAGGATCACATAATTCCTAACAAAGTTTTGACATAGTTTCCCAATTCGGGCATTCAGGACATATAGCACGTTGCTGTAAGCAAGCACATTCTCATTCAAAGTTGCAAGTTACTATGTAGGAACAAGTTTGTATAGGTATTTCAAAGATGCCCAGAACTGAGCTAAACTTGGGATGTCTCCAACTCCTAGAAATAACTTCATGCCCCATCTCCATTACTCCCAGCTAGTAAGGGTCACATAATTCCTAACAAAGTTTTGACACAGATTCCCAATTCGGGCATTCAGAACATATAGCACGTTGCTGTAAGCAAGCACATTCTCATTCAAAGTTGCAAGTTACTATGTAGGAACAAGTTTGTATAGGTATTTCAAAGATGCCCAGAACTGAGCTAAACTTGGTATGTCTCCAACTCCTAGAAATAACTTCATGCCCCATCTCCCTTACTTCCAGCTAGTAAGGATCACATAATTCCTAACAAAGTTTTGACACAGATTCCCAATTCGGGCATTCAGAACATATAGCACGTTGCTGTAAGCAAGCACATTCTCATTCAAACTTGCAAGTTACTATGTAGGAACATGTTTGTATAGGTATGTCAAAGATGCCCAGAACTGAGCTAAACTTGGTATGTCTCCAACTCCTAGAAATAACTTCATGCCCCATCTCCCTTACTTCCATCTAGTAAGGATCACATAATTCCTAACAAAGTTTTGACACAGATTCCCAATTCGGGCATTCAGAACATTTAGCACGTTGCTGTAAGCAAGCACATTCTCATTCAAAATTGCAAGTTACTATGTAGGAACAAGTTTGTATAGGTATTTCAAAGATGTCCAGAAGTGAGCTAAACTTGGTATGTCTCCAACTCCTAGAAATAACTTCATGCCCCATCTCCCTTACTTCCAGCTAGTAAGGATCACATAATTCCTAACAAAGTTTTGACACAGATTCCCAATTCGGGCATTCAGAACATATAGCACGTTGCTGTAAGCAAGCACATTCTCATTCAAAGTTGCAAGTTACTATGTAGGAACAAGTTTGTATAGGTATTTCAAAGATGCCCAGAACTGAGCTAAACGTTGTATGATTCCAATTCCTAGAAATAACTTCATGCCCCATCTCCCGTACTTCCAGCTAGTAAGGATCACATAATTCCTAACAAAGTTTTGACACAGATTCCCAATTCGGGCATTCAGAATATATAGCACGTTGCTGTAAGCAAGCACATTCTCATTCAAAGTTGCAAGTTACTATGTAGGAACAAGTTTGTATAGGTATTTCAAAGATGCCCAGAAATGAGCTAAACTTGGTATCTCTCCTACTCATAGAATTAACTTCATGCCCCATCTCACTTACTTCCAGCTAGTAAGGATCATATAATTCCTAACAAAGTTTTGACACAGATTCCCAATTCGGGCATTCAGAACATATAGCACGTTGCTGTAAGTAAGCACATTCTCATTCAAAGTTGCAAGTTACTATGTAGGAACAAGTTTGTATAGGTATTTCAAAGATGCCCAGAACTGAGCTAAACGTTGTATGATTCCAACCACAAGAAATAACTTCATGCCCCATCTCCCTTACTTCCAGCTAGTAATGATCACATAATTCCTAACAAAGTTTTGACACAGATTCCCAATTCGGGCATTCAGAACATATAGCACGTTGCTGTAAGCAAGCACATTCTCATTCAAAGTTGCAAGTTACTATGTAGGAACAAGTTTGTATAGGTATTTCATAGATGCCCAGAACTGAGCTAAACTTGGTATGTCTCCAACTCCTAGAAATAACTTCATGCCCCATCTCCCTAAATTCCAGCTTGTAAGGATCACATAATTCCTAACAAAGTTTTGACACATATTCCCAATTCGGGCATTCAGAACATATAGCACGTTGCTGTAAGCAAGCACATTCTCATTCAAAGTTGCAAGTTACTATGTAGGAACAAGTTTGTATAGGTATTTCAAAGATGCCTAGAACTGAGCTAAACTTGGTATGTCTCCAACTCCTAGAAATAACATCATGCCCCATCTCCCTTACTTCCATCTAGTAAGGATCACATAATTTCTAACAATGTTTTGAAACAGATTCCCAATTCGGGCATTCAGAACATATAGCACGTTGCTGTAAGCAAGCACATTCTCATTCAATGTTGCAAGTTACTTGTAGGAACTAGTTTGTATAAGTATTTCAAAGATGCCCAGAACTGAGCTAAAGTGGGTATGTCTCCAACTCCTAGAAATAACATCATGGCCCATCTTCCTTACTTCCAGCTAGTAAGGATCACATAATTCCTAACAAAGTTTTGACACAGATTCCCAATTCGGTCATTAGGAACATATAGCACGTTGCTGTAAGCAAGCACATTCTCATTCAAAGTTGCAAGTTACTATGTAGGAACAAGTTTGTATAGGTATTTCAAAGATGCCCAGAACTGAGCTAAACTTGGTATGTCTCCAACTCCTAGAGATAACTTCATGCCCCATCTCCATTACTTCCAGCTAGTAAGGATCACATAATTCCTAACAAAGTTTTGACACAGTTTCCCAATTCGGGCATTCAGAACATATAGCACGTTGCTGTAAGCAAGCACATTCTCATTCAAAGTTGCAAGTTACTATATAGGAACAAGTTTGTATAGGTATTTCAAAGATGCCCAGAACTGAGCTAAACGTTGTATGTCTCCAACTCCTAGATATAACTTCATGCCCCATCTCCCTTACTTCCAGCTAGTAAGGATCACATAATTCCTAAAAAAGTTTTGACACAGATTCCCAATTCGGGCATTCAGAACATATAGCACGTTGCTGTAAGCAAGCACATTCTCATTCAAAGTTGCAAGTTACTATATAGGAACAAGTTTGTATAGGTATTTCAAAGATGCCCAGAACTGAGCTAAACGTTGTATGATTCCAATTCCTAGAAATAACTTCATGCCCCATCTCCCGTACTTCCAGCTAGTAAGGATCACATAATTCCTAACAAAGTTTTGACACAGATTCCCAATTCGGGCATTCAGAACATATAGCACGTTGCTGTAAGCAAGCACATTCTCATTCAAAGTTGCAAGTTACTATGTAGGAACAAGTTTGTATAGGTATTTCAAAGATGCCCAGAAATGAGCTAAACTTGGTATGTCTCCTACTCATAGAATTAACTTCATGCCCCATCTCACTTACTTCCAGCTAGTAAGGATCATATAATTCCTAACAAAGTTTTGACACAGATTCCCAATTCGGGCATTCAGAACATATAGCACGTTGCTGTAAGTAAGCACATTCTCATTCAAAGTTGCAAGTTACTATGTAGGAACAAGTTTGTATAGGTATTTCAAAGATGCCCAGAACTGAGCTAAACGTTGTATGATTCCAACCACAAGAAATAACTTCATGCCCCATCTCCCTTACTTCCAGCTAGTAATGATCACATAATTCCTAACAAAGTTTTGACACAGATTCCCAATTCGGGCATTCAGAACATATAGCACGTTGCTGTAAGCAAGCACATTCTCATTCAAAGTTGCAAGTTACTATGTAGGAACAAGTTTGTATAGGTATTTCATAGATGCCCAGAACTGAGCTAAACTTGGTATGTCTCCAACTCCTAGAAATAACTTCATGCCCCATCTCCCTAAATTCCAGCTTGTAAGGATCACATAATTCCTAACAAAGTTTTGACACATATTCCCAATTCGGGCATTCAGAACATATAGCACGTTGCTGTAAGCAAGCACATTCTCATTCAAAGTTGCAAGTTACTATGTAGGAACAAGTTTGTATAGGTATTTCAAAGATGCCTAGAACTGAGCTAAACTTGGTATGTCTCCAACTCCTAGAAATAACATCATGCCCCATCTCCCTTACTTCCATCTAGTAAGGATCACATAATTTCTAACAATGTTTTGAAACAGATTCCCAATTCGGGCATTCAGAACATATAGCACGTTGCTGTAAGCAAGCACATTCTCATTCAATGTTGCAAGTTACTATGTAGGAACTAGTTTGTATAAGTATTTCAAAGATGCCCAGAACTGAGCTAAAGTGGGTATGTCTCCAACTCCTAGAAATAACATCATGGCCCATCTTCCTTACTTCCAGCTAGTAAGGATCACATAATTCCTAACAAAGTTTTGACACAGATTCCCAATTCGGTCATTAGGAACATATAGCACGTTGCTGTAAGCAAGCACATTCTCATTCAAAGTTGCAAGTTACTATGTAGGAACAAGTTTGTATAGGTATTTCAAAGATGCCCAGAACTGAGCTAAACTTGGTATGTCTCCAACTCCTAGAGATAACTTCATGCCCCATCTCCATTACTTCCAGCTAGTAAGGATCACATAATTCCTAACAAAGTTTTGACACAGTTTCCCAATTCGGACATTCAGAACATATAGCACGTTGCTGTAAGCAAGCACATTCTCATTCAAAGTTGCAAGTTACTATATAGGAACAAGTTTGTATAGGTATTTCAAAGATGCCCAGAACTGAGCTAAACGTTGTATGTCTCCAACTCCTAGATATAACTTCATGCCCCATCTCCCTTACTTCCAGCTAGTAAGGATCACATAATTCCTAAAAAAGTTTTGACACAGATTCCCAATTCGGGCATTCAGAACATATAGCACGTTGCTGTAAGCAAGCACATTCTCATTCAAAGTTGCAAGTTACTATATAGGAACAAGTTTGTATAGGTATTTCAAAGATGCCCAGAACTGAGCTAAACGTTGTATGTCTCCAACTCCTAGATATAACTTCATGCCCCATCTCCCTTACTTCCAGCTAGTAAGGATCACATAATTCCTAACAAAGTTTTGACACAGATTCCCAATTCGGGCATTCAGAACATATAGCACGTTGCTGTAAGCAAGCACATTCTCATTCAAAGTTGCAAGTTACTATGTAGGAACAAGTTTGTATAGGTATTTCAAAGATGCCCAGAACTGAGCTAAATGTTGTATGATTCCAACTCCTAGAAATAACTTCATGCCCCATCTCCCTTACTTCCAGCTAGTAAGGATCACATAATTCCTAACAAAGTTTTGACACAGATTCCCAATTCGGGCATTCAGAATATATAGCACGTTGCTGTAAGCAAGCACATTCTCATTCAAAGTTGCAAGTTACTATGTAGGAACAAGTTTGTATAGGTATTTCAAAGATGCCCAGAAATGAGCTAAACTTGGTATGTCTCCAACTCCTAGAAATAACTTCATGCCCCATCTCCATTACTTCCAGCTAGTAAGGGTCACATAATTCCTAACAAAGTTTTGACACAGATTCCCAATTCGGGCATTCAGAACATATAGCACGTTGCTGTAAGCAAGCACATTCTCATTCAAAGTTGCAAATTACTATGTAGGAACAAGTTTGTATAGGTATTTCAAAGATGCCCAGAACTGAGCTAAACTTGGTATGTCTCCAACTCCTAGAAATAACTTCATGCCCCATCTCCCTTACTTCCAGCTAGTAAGGATCACATAATTCCTAACAAAGTTTTGACACAGATTCCCAATTCGGGCATTCAGAACATATAGCACGTTGCTGTAAGCAAGCACATTCTCATTCAAAGTTGCAAGATACTATGTAGGAACAAGTTTGTATAGGTATTACAAAGATGCCCAGAACTGAGCTAAACTTGGTATGTCTCCAACTCCTAGAAATAACTTCATGCCCCATCTCCCTTACTTCCATCTAGTAAGGATCACATAATTCCTAACAAAGTTTTGACACAGATTCCCAATTCGGGCATTCAGAACATTTAGCACGTTGCTGAAAGCAAGCACATTCTCATTCAAAGTTGCAAGTTACTATGTAGGAACAAGTTTGTATAGGTATTTCAAAGATGCCCAGAACTGAGCTAAACTTGGTATGTCTCCAACTCCTAGAAATAACTTCATGCCCCATCTCCCTTACTTCCAGCTAGTAAGGATCACATAATTCCTAACAAAGTTTTGACACAGATTCCCAATTCGGGCATTCAGAACATATAGCACGTTGCTGTAAGCAAGCACATTCTCATTCAAAGTTGCAAGTTACTATGTAGGAACAAGTTTGTATAGGTATTTCAAAGATGCCCAGAACTCAGCTAAACGTTGTATGATTCCAATTCCTAGAAATAACTTCATGCCCCATCTCCCGTACTTCCAGCTAGTAAGGATCACATAATTGCTAACAAAGTTTTGACACAGATTCCCAATTCGGGCATTCAGAACATATAGCACGTTGCTGTAAGCAATCACATTCTCATTCAAAGTTGCAAGTTACTATGTAGGAACGAGTTTGTATAGGTATTTCAAAGATGCCCAGAACTGAGCTAAACTTGGTATGTCTCCAACTCCTAGAAATAACTTCATGCCCCATCTCCATTACTTCCAGCTAGTAAGGATCACATAATTCCTAACAAAGTTTTGACACAGTTTCCCAATTCGGGCATTCAGAACATATAGCACGTTGCTGTAAGCAAGCACATTCTCATTCAAAGTTGCAAGTTACTATGTAGGAACAAGTTTGTATAGGTATTTCAAAGATGCCCAGAACTGAGCTAAACTTGGTATGTCTCCAACTCCTAGAAATAACTTCATGCCCCATCTCCCTTACTTCCAGCTAGTAAGGATCACATAATTCCTAAGAAAGTTTTGACACAGATTCCCAATTCGGGCATTCAGAACATGTAGCACGTTGCTGTAAGCAAGCACATTCTCATTCAAAGTTGCAAGTTACTATGTAGGAACAAGTTTGTATAGGTATTTCAAAGATGCCCAGAACTGAGCTAAACTTGGTATGTCTCAAACTCCCAGAAATAACTTCATGCCCCATCTCCCTTACTTCCAGCTAGTAAGGATCACATAATTCCTAACAAAGTTTGACACAGATTCCCAATTCGGGCATTCAGAACATATAGCACGTTGCTGTAAGCAAACACATTCGCATTCAAGGTTGCAAGTTACTATGTAGGAACAAGTTTGTATAGGTATTTCAAAGATGCCCAGAACTGAGCTAAACGTTGTGTGTCTCCAACTCCTAGAAATAACTTCATGCCCCATCTCCCTTACTTCCAGCTGGTAAGGATCACATAATTCCTAACAAAGTTTTGACACCGATTCCCAATTCGGGCATTCAAAACATATAGCATGTTGCTTTAAGCAAGCACTTTCTCTTTACAAGTAGCAAGTTACTATGTAGGAACAAGTTTGTATAGGTATTTCAAAGATGCCCAGAACTGAGCTAAACTTGGTATGTCTCCAACTCCTAGAAATAACTTCATGCCCCATCTCCCTTACTTCCAGATAGTAAGGATCACATAATTCCTAACAAAGTTTTGACACAGATTCCCAATTCGGGCATTCAGAACATATAGCACGTTGCTGTAAGCAAGCACATTCTCATTCAAAGTTGCAAGTTACTATGTAGGAACAAGTTTGTATAGTTATTTCAAAGATGCCAAGAACTGAGCTAAACTTGGTATGTCTCCAACTCCTAGAAATAACTTCATGCCCCATCTCCCTTACTTCCAGCTAGTAAGGATCACATAATTCCTAACACAGTTTTGACAAAGATTCCCAATTCGGGCATTCAGAACATATAGCACGTTGCTGTAAGCAAGCACATTCTCATTCAAAGTTGCAAGTTACTATGTAGGAATAAGTTTCTATAGGTATTTCAAAGATGCCCAGAACTGAGCTAAACGTTGTATGTCTCCAACTCCTAGATATAACTTCATGCCCCATCTCCCTTACTTCCATCTAGTAAGGATCACATAATTTCTAACAAAGTTTTGACACAGATTCCCAAATCGGGGATTCAGAACATATAGCACGTTGCTGTAAGCAAACAAATTCTCATTCAAAGTTGCAAGTTACTATGTAGGAACAAGTTTGTATAGGTATTTCAAAGATGCCCAGAACTGAGCTAAACGTTGTATGTCTCCAACTCCTAGAAATAACTTCATGCTCCATGTCCCTTACATCAATCTAGTAAGGATCACATAATTCCTAACAAAGTTTTGACACAGATTCACAGTTCGGGCATTCAGAACATATAGCTCGTTGCTGTAAGCAAGCACATTCTCATTCAAAGTTGCAAGTTACTATAAAGGAACAAGTTTGTATAGGTATTTCAAAGATGCCCAGAACTGTGCTAAACTTGATATGTCTCCAACTCCTAGAAATAACTTCATGCCCCATCTCACTTACTTCCAGCTAGTAAGGATCACATAATTCCTAACAAAGTTTTGACACAGATTCCCAATTCGGGCATTCAGAACGTATAGCACGTTGCTGTAAGCAAGCACAATCTCATTCAAAGTTGCAAGTTACTATGTAGGAACAAGTTTGTATAGGTATTTCAAAGATGCCCAGAACTGAGCTAAACGTTGTATGTCTCCAACTCCTGGAAATAACTTCATGCCCCATCTCCCTTACTTCCAGCTAGTAAGGATCACATAATTCCTAACAAAGTTTTGACACAGATTCCCATTTCGGGCATTCAGAACATATAGCACGTTGCTGTAAGCAAGCACATTCTCATTCAAAGTTGCAGGTTACTATGTAGTAACAAGTTTGTATAGGTATTTCAAAGATGCCCAGAACTGAGCTAAACTTGGTATGTCTCCACCTCCTAAAGATAACTTCATGCCCCATCTCCCTTACTTCCAGCTAGTAAGGATCACATAATGCCTAACAAAGTTTTGACACAGATTCCCAATTCGGGCCTTCAGAACATATAGCACGTTGCTGTAAGCAAGCACATTCTCATTCAAAGTTGCAAGTTACTATGTAGGAACAAGTATGTATAGGTATTTCAAAGTTGCCCAGAACTGAGCTAAACTTGGTATGTGTCCAACTCCTAGATATAACTTCATGACCCATCTCCCTTACTTCCAGCTAGTAAGGATCACATAATTTCTAACAAAGTTTTGACACAGATTCCCAATTCGGGCATTCAGAACATATAGCACGTTGCTGTAAGCAAGCACATTCTCATTCAAAGTTGCAAGTTACTATCTAGGAACAAGTTTGTATAGGACTTTCAAAGATGCCCAGAACTGAGCTAATCTTGGTATGTCTCCAACTCCTAGAAATAACTTCATGCCCCAACTCCCTTGCTTCCAGCTAGTAAGGATCACATAATTCCTAACAAAGTTTTGACACAGATTTCCAATTCGGGCATTCAGAACATATAGCACGTTGCTGTAAGCAAGCACATTCTCATTCAAAGTTGCAAGTTACTATGTAGGAACAAGTTTGTATAGGTATTTCAAAGATGCCCAGAACTGAGCTAAAGTGGGAATGTCTCCAACTCCTAGAAATAACTTCATGCCCATCTCACTAACTTCCAGCTAGTAAGGATCACATAATTCCTAACAAAGTTTTGACACAGATTCCCAATTCGGGCATTCAGAGCATATAGCAAGTTGCTGTAAGCAAGCACATTCTCATTCAAAGTTGCAAGTTACTATGTAGGAACAAGTTTGTATAGGTATTTCAAAGATGCCCAGAACTGAGCTAAATGTTGCATGTCTCCAACTTCTAGAAATAACTTCATGCCCCATCTCCCTTACTTCCAGCTAGTAAGGATCACATAATACCTAACAAAGTTTTGACACAGATTCCCAATTCGGGCATTCAGAACATATAGCACGTTGCTGTAAGCAAGCACATTCTCATTCAAAGTTACAAGTTACTATGCAGGAACAAGTTTGTATAGGACTTTCAAAGATGCCCAGAACTGAGCTAAATTGAGTATGTCTCCAACTCCTAGAAATAACTTCATGCCCCATCTCCCTTACTTCCATCTAGTAAGGATCACATAATTTCTAACAAAGTTTTGACACAGATTCCCAATTCGGGCATTCAGAACATATAGCACGTTGCTGTATGCAAGCACATTCTCATTCAAAGTTGCAAGTTACTATGTAGGAACAAGTTTGTACAGGTATTTCAAAGATGTCCAGAACTGAGCTAAAGTGGGTATTTCTCCAACTCCTAGAAATAACTTCATGCCCCATCTCACTTACTTTCAGCTAGTAAGGATCACATAAATCCTAACAAAGTTTTGACACAGATTCCCAATTCGGGCATTCAGAATATATAGCACGTTGCTGTAAGCAAGCACATTCTCATTCAAAGTTGCAAGATACTATGTAGGAACAAGTTTGTATAGGTATTTCAAAGATGCCCAGAACTGAGCTAAACGTTGTATGTCTCCAACTCCTAGAAATAACTTCATGCTCCATGTCCCTTACATCAATCTAGTAAGGATCACATAATTCCTAACAAAGTTTTGACACAGATTCACAGTTCGGGCATTCAGAACATATAGCTCGTTGCTGTAAGCAAGCACATTCTCATTCAAAGTTGCAAGTTACTATAAAGGAACAAGTTTGTATAGGTATTTCAAAGATGCCCAGAACTGTGCTAAACTTGATATGTCTCCAACTCCTAGAAATAACTTCATGCCCCATCTCCCTTACTTCCAGCTAGTAAGGATCACATAATTCCTAACAAAGTTTTGACACAGATTCCCAATTCGGGCATTCAGAACGTATAGCACGTTGCTGTAAGCAAGCACAATCTCATTCAAAGTTGCAAGTTACCATGTAGGAACAAGTTTGTATAGGTATTTCAAAGATGCCCAGAACTGAGCTAAACGTTGTATGTCTCCAACTCCTAGAAATAACTTCATGCCCCATCTCCCTAACTTCCAGCTAGTAAGGATCACATAATTCCTAACAAAGTTTTGACACAGATTCCCAATTCGGGCATTCAGAACATATAGCACGTTGCTGTAAGCAAGCACGTTCTCATTCAAAGTTGCAGGTTACTATGTAGTAACAAGTCTGTATAGGTATTTCAAAGATGCCCAGAACTGAGCTAAACTTGGTATGTCTCCACCTCCTAGAGATAACTTCATGCCCCATCTCCCTTACTTCCAGCTAGTAAGGATCACATAATTCCTAACAAAGTTTTGACACAGATTCCCAATTCGGGCCTTCAGAACATATAGCACGTTGCTGTAAGCAAGCACATTCTCATTCAAAGTTGCAAGTTACTATGTAGGAACAAGTATGTATAGGTATTTCAAAGTTGCCCAGAACTGAGCTAAACTTGGTATGTGTCCAACTCCTAGATATACTTCATGACCCATCTCCCTTACTTCCAGCTAGTAAGGATCACATAATTTCTAACAAAGTTTTGACACAGATTCCCAATTCGGGCATTCAGAACATATAGCACGTTGCTGTAAGCAAGCACATTCTCATTCAAAGTTGCAAGTTACTATCTAGGAACAAGTTTGTATAGGACTTTCAAAGATGCCCAGAACTGAGCTAATCTTGGTATGTCTCCAACTCCTAGAAATAACTTCATGCCCCAACTCCCTTGCTTCCAGCTAGTAAGGATCACATAATTCCTAACAAAGTTTTGACACAGATTCCCAATTCGGGCATTCAGAACATATAGCACGTTGCTTTAAGCAAGCACATTCTCATTCAAAGTTGCAAGTTACTATGTAGGAACAAGTTTGTATAGGTATTTCAAAGATGCCCAGAACTGAGCTAAAGTGGGTATGTCTCCAACTCCTAGAAATAACTTCATGCCCCATCTCACTAACTTCCAGCTGGTAAGGATCACATAATTCCTAACAAAGATTTGACACAGATTCCCAATTCGGGCATTCAGAACATATAGCACGTTGCTGTAAGCAAGAACATTCTCATTCAAAGTTGCAAGTTACTATGTAGGAACAAGTTTGTATAGGTATTTCAAAGATGCCCAGAACTGAGCTAAACGATGTCTGTCTCCAACTCCTAGAAATCACTTCATGCCCCATCTCTCTTACTTCCAGCTACTAAGGATCACATAATTCCTAACAAAGTTTTGACACAGATTCCCAATTCGGGCATTCAGAACATATAGCACGTTGCTGTAAGCAAGCACATTCTCATTCAAAGATGCAAGTGACTATGTAGGAACAAGTTTGTATAGGTATTTCAAAGATGCCCAGAACTGAGCTAAACGTTGTATGTCTCCAACTCCTAGAAATATCTTCATGCCCCATCTTTCTTACTTACAGCTAGTAAGGATCACATAATTTCTAACAAAGTTTTGACACAGATTCCCAATTCGGGCATTCAGAACATATAGCACGTTGCTGTAAGCAAGCACATTCTCATTCAAAGTTGCAAGTTACTATGTAGGAACAAGTTTGTATAGGTATTTCAAAGATGCCCAGAACTGAGCTAAAGTGGGTATGTCTCCAACTCCTAGAAATAACTTCATGCCCCATCTCCCTTACTTCCAGCTAGTAAGGATCACATAATTCCTAACAAAGTTTTGACACAGATTGCCAATTCGGGCATTCAGAACATATAGCACGTTGCTGTAAGCAAGCACATTCTCATTCAAAGTTGCAATTTACTATGTAGGAACAAGTTTGTATAGGTATTTCAAAGATGCCCAGAACTGAGCTAAACGTTGTATGTCTCCAACTCCTAGAAATAACTTCATGCCCCATCTCCCTTTCTTCCATCTAGTAAGGATCACATAATATCTAACAAAGATTTGACACAGATTCCCAATTCGGGCATTCAGAACATATAGGACGTTGCTGTAAGCAAACACATTCTCATTCAAAGTTGCAATTTACTATGTAGGAACAAGTTTGTATAGGTATTTCAAAGATGCCCAGAACTGAGCTAAACTTGGTATGTCTCCAACTCCTAGAAATAACTTCATGCCCCATCTACCTTACTTCCAGCTAGTAAGGATCACATAATTCCTAACAAAGTTTTGACACAGATTTCCAATTCGGGCATTCAGAACATATTGCACGTTGCTGTAAGCAAGCACATTCTCATTCAAAGTTGCAAGTTACTATGTAGGAACAAGTTTGTATAGGTATTTCAAAGATGCCCAGAACTGAGCTAAACGTTGTATGTCTCCAACTCCTAGAAATAACTTCATGCCCCATCTCCCTTACTTCCAGCTAGTAAGGATCACATAATTCCTAACAAAGTTTTGACACATATTCCCAATTCGGGCTTTCAGAACATATAGCACGTTGCTGTAAGCCAACACATTCTCATTCAAAGTTGCAAGTAACTATGTAGGAACAAGTTTGTATAGGTATTTCAAAGATGCCCAGAACTGAGCTAAACGTTGTATGTCTCCAACTCCTAGAAATAACTTCATGCTCCATGTCCCTTACTTCCATTTAGTAAGGATCACATAATTTCTAACAAAGTTTTGACACACATTCCCAATTCGGGCATTCAGAACATATAGCACGTTGCTGTAAGCAAGCACATTCTCATTCAAAGTTGCAAGTTACTATGCAGGAACAAGTTTGTATAGGACTTTTAAAGATGCCAAGAAGTGAGCTAAACTTGCTATGTCTCCAACTCCTAGAAATAACTTCATGCCCCATCTCCCTTACTTCCAGCTAGTAAGGATCACATAATTCCTAACAAAGTTTGACACAGATTCCCAATTCGGGCATTCAGAACATATAGCACGTTGCTGTAAGCAAGCACATTCTCATTCAAAGTTGCATGTTACTATGTAGGAACAAGTTTGTATAGGTATTTCAAAGATGCCCAGAACTGAGCTAAACATTGTATGTCTCCAACTCCTAGAAATAACTTAATGCCCCATCTCCCTTACTTCCAGCTAGTAAGGATCACATAATTCCTAACAAAGTTTTGACACAGATTCCCAATTCGGGCATTCAGAACATATAGCACGTTGCTGTAAGCAAGCACATTCTCATTCAAAGTTGCAAGTTACTATGTAGGAACAAGTTTGTATAGGTATTTCAAAGATGCCCAGAACTGAGATAAACGTTGTCTGTCTCCAACGCCTAGAAATAACTTCATGACCGATCTCCCTTACTTCCAGCTAGTAAGGATCACATAATTCCTAACAAAGTTTTGACACAGATTCCTAATTCGGGCATTCAGAACATATAGCACGTTGCTGTAAGCAAACACATTCTCATTCAAAGTTGCAAGTTACTATGTAAGAACAAGTTTGTATAGGACTTTCAAAGATGCCCAGAACTGAGCTAAACTTGGTATATCTCCAACTCCTAGAAATAACTTCATGCCCCATCTCCCTTACTTCCAGCTAGTAAGGATCAGATAATTCCTAACAAAGTTTTGACACAGATTCCCAATTCGGGCATTCAGAACATGTAGCACGTTGCTGTAAGCAAGCACATTCTCATTCAAAGTTGCAAGATACTATGTAGGAACAAGTTTGTATAAGTATTTCAAAGATGCCCAGATCTGTGCTAAACTTGCTATGTGTCCATCTCCTAGAAATAACTTCATGCCCCATCTCTCTTACCTCCAGCTAGTGAGGATCACATAATTCCTAACAAAGTTTTGACACAGATTCCCAATTCGGGCATTCAGAACATATAGCACGTTGCTGTAAGCAAGCACATTCTCATTCAAAGTTGCAAGTTACTATGTAGGAACAAGTTTGTATAGGTATTTCAAAGATGCCCAGAACTGAGCTAAACTTGGTATGTCTCCAACTCCCAGAAATAACTTCATGCCCCATCTCCCTTACTTCCAGCTAGTAAGGATCACATAATTCCTAACAAAGTTTTGACACAGATTCCCAATTCGGGCATTCAGAACATATAGCACGTTGCTGTAAGCAAGCACATTCTCATTCAAAGTTGCAAGTTACTATGTAGGAACAAGTTTGTATAGGTATTTCAAAGATGCCCGGAACTGAGCTAAACGTTGTATGTCTCCAACTCCAAGAAATAACTTCATGCCTCATCTCCCTTACTTCCAGCTAGTAAGGATCACATAATTCCTAACAAACTTGTGACACATATTCCCAAATTGGGCATTCACAACATGTAGCACGTTGCTGTAAGCAAGCACATTCTCATTGAAATTTGCAAGTTACTATGTAGGAACAAGTTTGTTTAGGTTTTCAAAGATGCCCAGATCTGTGCTAAACTTGGGATGTGTCCATCTCCTAGAAATAACTTCATGCCCCATCTCCCTTACTTCCAGCTAGTAAGGATCACATAATATTCCTAACAAAGATTTGACACAGATTCCCAATTCGGTCATTCAGAACATATAGCACGTTGCTGTAAGCAAGCACATTCTCCTTCAAAATTGCAAGTTACTATGTAGGAACAAGTTTGTATAGGTATTTCAAAGATACCCAGAACTGAGCTAAACTTGGTATGTCTCCAACTCCTAGAAATAACTTCATGCCCCATCTCCCTTACTTCCAGCTAGTAAGGATCACATAATTTCTAACAAAGTTTTCACACAGATTCCCAATTCGGGCATTCAGAACATATAGCACGTTGCTGTAAGCAAACACATTCTCATTCAAAGTTGCAAGTTACTATGTAGGAACAAGTTTGTATAGGTATTTCTAAGATGCCCAGACCTGAGCTAAACGTTGTATGTCTCCAACTCCTAGAAATAACTTCATGCCCCATCTCCCTTATTCCAGCTAGTAAGGATCACATAATTCCTAATAATGTTTTGACACAGATTCCCAATTCGGGCATTCAGAACATCTAGCACGTTGCTGTAAGCAAGCACATTCTCATTCAAAGTTGCAAATTACTATGTAGGAACAAGTTTGTATAGGTATTTCAATGATGCCCAGAACTGAGCTAAACGTTGTATGTCTCCAACGCCTAGAAATAACTTCATGACCGATCTCCCTTACTTCCAGCTAGTAAGGATCACATAATTCCTAACAAAGTTTTGACAGATTCCCAATTCGGGCATTCAGAACATATAGCACGTTGCTGTAAGCAAGCACATTCTCATTCAAAGTTGCAAGTTACTATGTAAGAACAAGTTTGTATAGGACTTTCAAAGATGCCCAGAACTGAGCTAAACTTGGTATATCTCAAACTCCTAGAAATAACTTCATGCCCCATCTCCCTTACTTCCAGCTAGTAAGGATCACATAATTCCTAACAAAGTTTTGACACAGATTCCCAATTCGGGCATTCAGAACATGTAGCACGTTGCTGTAAGCAAGCACATTCTCATTCAAAGTTGCAAGTTACTATGTAGGAACAAGTTTGTATAGGTATTTCAAAGATGCCCAGAACTGAGCTAAACTTGGTATGTCTCCAACTCCTAGAAATAACTTCATGCCCCGTAACACTTACTTCCAGCTAGTAAGGATCACATAATTCCTAACAAAGATTTGACACAGATTCCCAATGCGGGCATTCAGAACATATAGCACGTTGCTGTAAGCAAGCACATTCTCATTCAAAGTTGCAAGTTACTATGTAGGAACAAGTTTGTATAGGTATTTCAAAGATGCCCAGAACTGGGCTAAACTTGGTATGTCTCCAACTCCTAGAAATAACTTAATGCTCCATGTCCCTTACTTCCATCTAGTAAGGATCACATAATTCCTAACAAAGATTTGACACAGATTCCCAATTCTGGCATTCAGAACAGATAGCACGTTGCTGTAAGCAAGCACATTCTCATTCAAAGTTGCAAGTTACTATGTAGGAACAAGTTTGTATAGGTATTTCAAAGATGCCCAGAACTGAGCTAAACTTGGTATGTGTCCAACTCCTAGAAATCACTTCATGCCCCATCTCCCTTACTTCCAGCTAGTAAGGATCACATAATTCCTAACAAAGTTTTGACACAGATTCCCAATTCGGGCATTCAGAACATGTAGCACGTTGCTGTAAGCAAGCACATTCTCATTCAAAGTTGCAAGTTACTATGTAGGAACAAGTTTGTATAGGTATTTCAAAGATGCCCAGAACTGAGCTAAATTGGTATGTCTCCAACTCCTAGAAATAGCTTCATGCCCCATCTCCCTTACTTCCAGCTAGTAAGGATCACATAATTCCTAACAAAGTTTTGACACAGATTCCCATTTCGGGCATTCAGAACATATAGCACGTTGCTGTAAGCAAGCACATTCTCATTCAAAGTTGCAAGTTACTATGTAGGAACAAGTTTGTATAGGTATTTCAAAGATGCCCAGAACTGAGCTAAACTTGGTATGTCTCCAACTTCTAGAAATAACTTCATGCCCCATCTCCCTTACTTCCAGCTAGTAAGGATCACATAATTCCTAACAAAGTTTTGACACAGATTCCCAATTCGGGTATTCAGAACATATAGCACGTTGCTGTAAGCAAGCACATTCTCATTCAAAGTTGCAAGTTACTATGTAGGAACAAGTTTGTATAGGTATTTCAAAGATGCCCAGAACTGAGCTAAACGTTGTATGTCTCCAACTCCTAGAAATAACTTCATGCCCCATCTCCCTTACTTCCAGCTAGTAAGGATCACATTATTTCTAACAAAGTTTTGACACATATTCCCAATTCGGGCATTCAGAACATATAGCACGTTGCTGTATGCAAGCACATTCTCATTCAAAGTTTCAAGTTACTATGTAGGAACAAGTTTGTATAGGTATTTCAAAGATGCCCAGAAGTGAGCTAAACTTGGTATGTCTCCACCTCCTAGAAATAACTTCATGCCCCATCTCCCTTACTTCCAGCTAGTAAGGATCACATAATTTCTAACAAAGTTTTGACTCAGATTCCCAATTCGGGCATTCAGAACATATAGCACGTTGCTGTAAGCAAGCACATTCTCATTCAAAGTTGCAAGTTACTATGTAGGAACAAGTTTGTATAGGTATTTCAAAGATGCCCAGAAGTGAGCTAAACTTTGTATGTCTCCAACTCCTAGAAATAACTTCATGCCCCATCTCACTAACTTCCAGCTGGTAAGGATCACATAATTCCTAACAAAGATTTGACACAGATTCCCAATTCGGGCATTCAGAACATATAGCACGTTGCTGTAAGCAAGAACATTCTCATTCAAAGTTGCAAGTTACTATGTAGGAACAAGTTTGTATAGGTATTTCAAAGATGCCCAGAACTGAGCTAAACGATGTCTGTCTCCAACTCCTAGAAATCACTTCATGCCCCATCTCTCTTACTTCCAGCTACTAAGGATCACATAATTCCTAACAAAGTTTTGACACAGATTCCCAATTCGGGCATTCAGAACATATAGCACGTTGCTGTAAGCAAGCACATTCTCATTCAAAGATGCAAGTGACTATGTAGGAACAAGTTTGTATAGGTATTTCAAAGATGCCCAGAACTGAGCTAAACGTTGTATGTCTCCAACTCCTAGAAATATCTTCATGCCCCATCTTTCTTACTTACAGCTAGTAAGGATCACATAATTTCTAACAAAGTTTTGACACAGATTCCCAATTCGGGCATTCAGAACATATAGCACGTTGCTGTAAGCAAGCACATTCTCATTCAAAGTTGCAAGTTACTATGTAGGAACAAGTTTGTATAGGTATTTCAAAGATGCCCAGAACTGAGCTAAAGTGGGTATGTCTCCAACTCCTAGAAATAACTTCATGCCCCATCTCCCTTACTTCCAGCTAGTAAGGATCACATAATTCCTAACAAAGTTTTGACACAGATTGCCAATTCGGGCATTCAGAACATATAGCACGTTGCTGTAAGCAAGCACATTCTCATTCAAAGTTGCAATTTACTATGTAGGAACAAGTTTGTATAGGTATTTCAAAGATGCCCAGAACTGAGCTAAACGTTGTATGTCTCCAACTCCTAGAAATAACTTCATGCCCCATCTCCCTTTCTTCCATCTAGTAAGGATCACATAATATCTAACAAAGATTTGACACAGATTCCCAATTCGGGCATTCAGAACATATAGGACGTTGCTGTAAGCAAACACATTCTCATTCAAAGTTGCAATTTACTATGTAGGAACAAGTTTGTATAGGTATTTCAAAGATGCCCAGAACTGAGCTAAACTTGGTATGTCTCCAACTCCTAGAAATAACTTCATGCCCCATCTACCTTACTTCCAGCTAGTAAGGATCACATAATTCCTAACAAAGTTTTGACACAGATTTCCAATTCGGGCATTCAGAACATATTGCACGTTGCTGTAAGCAAGCACATTCTCATTCAAAGTTGCAAGTTACTATGTAGGAACAAGTTTGTATAGGTATTTCAAAGATGCCCAGAACTGAGCTAAACGTTGTATGTCTCCAACTCCTAGAAATAACTTCATGCCCCATCTCCCTTACTTCCAGCTAGTAAGGATCACATAATTCCTAACAAAGTTTTGACACATATTCCCAATTCGGGCTTTCAGAACATATAGCACGTTGCTGTAAGCCAACACATTCTCATTCAAAGTTGCAAGTAACTATGTAGGAACAAGTTTGTATAGGTATTTCAAAGATGCCCAGAACTGAGCTAAACGTTGTATGTCTCCAACTCCTAGAAATAACTTCATGCTCCATGTCCCTTACTTCCATTTAGTAAGGATCACATAATTTCTAACAAAGTTTTGACACACATTCCCAATTCGGGCATTCAGAACATATAGCACGTTGCTGTAAGCAAGCACATTCTCATTCAAAGTTGCAAGTTACTATGCAGGAACAAGTTTGTATAGGACTTTTAAAGATGCCAAGAAGTGAGCTAAACTTGCTATGTCTCCAACTCCTAGAAATAACTTCATGCCCCATCTCCCTTACTTCCAGCTAGTAAGGATCACATAATTCCTAACAAAGTTTGACACAGATTCCCAATTCGGGCATTCAGAACATATAGCACGTTGCTGTAAGCAAGCACATTCTCATTCAAAGTTGCATGTTACTATGTAGGAACAAGTTTGTATAGGTATTTCAAAGATGCCCAGAACTGAGCTAAACATTGTATGTCTCCAACTCCTAGAAATAACTTAATGCCCCATCTCCCTTACTTCCAGCTAGTAAGGATCACATAATTCCTAACAAAGTTTTGACACAGATTCCCAATTCGGGCATTCAGAACATATAGCACGTTGCTGTAAGCAAGCACATTCTCATTCAAAGTTGCAAGTTACTATGTAGGAACAAGTTTGTATAGGTATTTCAAAGATGCCCAGAACTGAGATAAACGTTGTCTGTCTCCAACGCCTAGAAATAACTTCATGACCGATCTCCCTTACTTCCAGCTAGTAAGGATCACATAATTCCTAACAAAGTTTTGACACAGATTCCTAATTCGGGCATTCAGAACATATAGCACGTTGCTGTAAGCAAACACATTCTCATTCAAAGTTGCAAGTTACTATGTAAGAACAAGTTTGTATAGGACTTTCAAAGATGCCCAGAACTGAGCTAAACTTGGTATATCTCCAACTCCTAGAAATAACTTCATGCCCCATCTCCCTTACTTCCAGCTAGTAAGGATCAGATAATTCCTAACAAAGTTTTGACACAGATTCCCAATTCGGGCATTCAGAACATGTAGCACGTTGCTGTAAGCAAGCACATTCTCATTCAAAGTTGCAAGATACTATGTAGGAACAAGTTTGTATAAGTATTTCAAAGATGCCCAGATCTGTGCTAAACTTGCTATGTGTCCATCTCCTAGAAATAACTTCATGCCCCATCTCTCTTACCTCCAGCTAGTGAGGATCACATAATTCCTAACAAAGTTTTGACACAGATTCCCAATTCGGGCATTCAGAACATATAGCACGTTGCTGTAAGCAAGCACATTCTCATTCAAAGTTGCAAGTTACTATGTAGGAACAAGTTTGTATAGGTATTTCAAAGATGCCCAGAACTGAGCTAAACTTGGTATGTCTCCAACTCCCAGAAATAACTTCATGCCCCATCTCCCTTACTTCCAGCTAGTAAGGATCACATAATTTCTAACAAAGTTTTCACACAGATTCCCAATTCGGGCATTCAGAACATATAGCACGTTGCTGTAAGCAAACACATTCTCATTCAAAGTTGCAAGTTACTATGTAGGAACAAGTTTGTATAGGTATTTCTAAGATGCCCAGACCTGAGCTAAACGTTGTATGTCTCCAACTCCTAGAAATAACTTCATGCCCCATCTCCCTTATTCCAGCTAGTAAGGATCACATAATTCCTAATAATGTTTTGACACAGATTCCCAATTCGGGCATTCAGAACATCTAGCACGTTGCTGTAAGCAAGCACATTCTCATTCAAAGTTGCAAATTACTATGTAGGAACAAGTTTGTATAGGTATTTCAATGATGCCCAGAACTGAGCTAAACGTTGTATGTCTCCAACGCCTAGAAATAACTTCATGACCGATCTCCCTTACTTCCAGCTAGTAAGGATCACATAATTCCTAACAAAGTTTTGACAGATTCCCAATTCGGGCATTCAGAACATATAGCACGTTGCTGTAAGCAAGCACATTCTCATTCAAAGTTGCAAGATACTATGTAGGAACAAGTTTGTATAAGTATTTCAAAGATGCCCAGATCTGTGCTAAACTTGCTATGTGTCCATCTCCTAGAAATAACTTCATGCCCCATCTCTCTTACCTCCAGCTAGTGAGGATCACATAATTCCTAACAAAGTTTTGACACAGATTCCCAATTCGGGCATTCAGAACATATAGCACGTTGCTGTAAGCAAGCACATTCTCATTCAAAGTTGCAAGTTACTATGTAGGAACAAGTTTGTATAGGTATTTCAAAGATGCCCAGAACTGAGCTAAACTTGGTATGTCTCCAACTCCCAGAAATAACTTCATGCCCCATCTCCCTTACTTCCAGCTAGTAAGGATCACATAATTTCTAACAAAGTTTTCACACAGATTCCCAATTCGGGCATTCAGAACATATAGCACGTTGCTGTAAGCAAACACATTCTCATTCAAAGTTGCAAGTTACTATGTAGGAACAAGTTTGTATAGGTATTTCTAAGATGCCCAGACCTGAGCTAAACGTTGTATGTCTCCAACTCCTAGAAATAACTTCATGCCCCATCTCCCTTATTCCAGCTAGTAAGGATCACATAATTCCTAATAATGTTTTGACACAGATTCCCAATTCGGGCATTCAGAACATCTAGCACGTTGCTGTAAGCAAGCACATTCTCATTCAAAGTTGCAAATTACTATGTAGGAACAAGTTTGTATAGGTATTTCAATGATGCCCAGAACTGAGCTAAACGTTGTATGTCTCCAACGCCTAGAAATAACTTCATGACCGATCTCCCTTACTTCCAGCTAGTAAGGATCACATAATTCCTAACAAAGTTTTGACAGATTCCCAATTCGGGCATTCAGAACATATAGCACGTTGCTGTAAGCAAGCACATTCTCATTCAAAGTTGCAAGTTACTATGTAAGAACAAGTTTGTATAGGACTTTCAAAGATGCCCAGAACTGAGCTAAACTTGGTATATCTCAAACTCCTAGAAATAACTTCATGCCCCATCTCCCTTACTTCCAGCTAGTAAGGATCACATAATTCCTAACAAAGTTTTGACACAGATTCCCAATTCGGGCATTCAGAACATGTAGCACGTTGCTGTAAGCAAGCACATTCTCATTCAAAGTTGCAAGTTACTATGTAGGAACAAGTTTGTATAGGTATTTCAAAGATGCCCAGAACTGAGCTAAACTTGGTATGTCTCCAACTCCTAGAAATAACTTCATGCCCCGTAACACTTACTTCCAGCTAGTAAGGATCACATAATTCCTAACAAAGATTTGACACAGATTCCCAATGCGGGCATTCAGAACATATAGCACGTTGCTGTAAGCAAGCACATTCTCATTCAAAGTTGCAAGTTACTATGTAGGAACAAGTTTGTATAGGTATTTCAAAGATGCCCAGAACTGAGCTAAACTTGGTATGTCTCCAACTCCTAGAAATAACTTAATGCTCCATGTCCCTTACTTCCATCTAGTAAGGATCACATAATTCCTAACAAAGATTTGACACAGATTCCCAATTCTGGCATTCAGAACAGATAGCACGTTGCTGTAAGCAAGCACATTCTCATTCAAAGTTGCAAGTTACTATGTAGGAACAAGTTTGTATAGGTATTTCAAAGATGCCCAGAACTGAGCTAAACTTGGTATGTGTCCAACTCCTAGAAATCACTTCATGCCCCATCTCCCTTACTTCCAGCTAGTAAGGATCACATAATTCCTAACAAAGTTTTGACACAGATTCCCAATTCGGGCATTCAGAACATGTAGCACGTTGCTGTAAGCAAGCACATTCTCATTCAAAGTTGCAAGTTACTATGTAGGAACAAGTTTGTATAGGTATTTCAAAGATGCCCAGAACTGAGCTAAATTGGTATGTCTCCAACTCCTAGAAATAGCTTCATGCCCCATCTCCCTTACTTCCAGCTAGTAAGGATCACATAATTCCTAACAAAGTTTTGACACAGATTCCCATTTCGGGCATTCAGAACATATAGCACGTTGCTGTAAGCAAGCACATTCTCATTCAAAGTTGCAAGTTACTATGTAGGAACAAGTTTGTATAGGTATTTCAAAGATGCCCAGAACTGAGCTAAACTTGGTATGTCTCCAACTTCTAGAAATAACTTCATGCCCCATCTCCCTTACTTCCAGCTAGTAAGGATCACATAATTCCTAACAAAGTTTTGACACAGATTCCCAATTCGGGTATTCAGAACATATAGCACGTTGCTGTAAGCAAGCACATTCTCATTCAAAGTTGCAAGTTACTATGTAGGAACAAGTTTGTATAGGTATTTCAAAGATGCCCAGAACTGAGCTAAACGTTGTATGTCTCCAACTCCTAGAAATAACTTCATGCCCCATCTCCCTTACTTCCAGCTAGTAAGGATCACATTATTTCTAACAAAGTTTTGACACATATTCCCAATTCGGGCATTCAGAACATATAGCACGTTGCTGTATGCAAGCACATTCTCATTCAAAGTTTCAAGTTACTATGTAGGAACAAGTTTGTATAGGTATTTCAAAGATGCCCAGAAGTGAGCTAAACTTGGTATGTCTCCACCTCCTAGAAATAACTTCATGCCCCATCTCCCTTACTTCCAGCTAGTAAGGATCACATAGTTTCTAACAAAGTTTTGACTCAGATTCCCAATTCGGGCATTCAGAACATATAGCACGTTGCTGTAAGCAAGCACATTCTCATTCAAAGTTGCAAGTTACTATGTAGGAACAAGTTTGTATAGGTATTTCAAAGATGCCCAGAAGTGAGCTAAACTTTGTATGTCTCCAACTCCTAGAAATAACTTCATGCCCCATCTCCCTTACTTCCAGCTACTAAGGATCACATAATTCCTAACAAAGTTTTGACACAGATTCCCAATTCGGGCATTCAGAACAGATAGCACGTTGCTGTAAGCAAGCACATTCTCATTCAAAGTTGCAAGTTACTATGTAGGAACAAGTTTGTATAGGTATTTCAAAGATGCCCAGAACTGAGCAAAACTTGGTATGTCTCCAACTCCGAGAAATAACTTCATGCCCCATCTCCCTTACTTCCAGCTAGTAAGGATCACATAATTCCTAACAAAGTTTTGACACAGATTCCCAATTCGGGCATTCAGAACATGTAGCACGTTGCTGTAAGCAAGCACATTCTCATTCAAAGTTGCAAGTTACTAAGTAGGAACAAGTTTGTATAGGTATTTCAAAGATGCCCAGAACTGAGCTAAACTTGGTATGTCTCCAACTCCTAGAAATAGCTTCATGCCCCATCTCCCTTACTTCCAGCTAGTAAGGATCACATAATTCCTAACAAAGTTTTGACACAGATTCCCAATTCGGGCATTCAGAACATATAGCACGTTGCTGTAAGCAAGCATATTCTCATTCAAAGTTGCAAGTTACTATGTAGGAACAAGTTTGTATAGGTATTTCAAAGATGCCCAGAACTGAGCTAAACTTGGTATGTGTCCAACTCCTAGAAATCACTTCATGCCCCATCTCCCTTACTTTCATCTAGTAAGGATCACATAATTCCTAACAAAGTTTTGACAGATTCCCAAATCGTGCATTCAGAACATATAGCACGTTGCTGTAAGCAAGCACATTCTCATTCAAAGTTGCAAGTTACTATGTAGGAACAAGTTTGTATAGGTATTTCAAAGATGCCCAGAACTGAGCTAAACTTGGTATGTGTCCAACTCCTAGAAATCACTTCATGCCCCATCTCCCTTACTTCCAGCTAGTAAGGATCACATAATTCCTAACAAAGTTTTGACACAGATTCCCAAATCGGGCATTCAGAACATATAGCACGTTGCTGTAAGCAAGCACATTTTCATTCAAAGTTGCAAGTTACTATGTAGGAACAAGTTTGTATAGGTATTTCAAAGATGCCCAGAACTGAGCTAAAGTGGGTATGTCTCAAACTCCTAGAAATAACTTCATGCCCCATCTCCCTTACTTCCAGCTAGTAAGGATCACATAATTCCTAACAACGTTTTGACACAGATTCCCAATTCGGGCAATCAGAACATATAGCACGTTGCTGTAAGCAAGCACATTCTCATTCAAAGTTGCAAGTTACTATGTAGGAACAAGTTTGTATAGGTGTTTCAAAGATGCCCAGAACTGAGTTAAACTTGGTATGACTCCAACTCCTAGAAATAACTTCATGCCCCGTCTCCCTTACTTCCAGCTAGTAAGGATCACATAATTCCTAACAAAGTTTTGACACAGATTCCCATTTCGGGCATTCAGAACATATAGCACGTTGCTGTAAGCAAGCACATTCTCATTCAAAGTTGCAAGTTACTATGTAGGAACAAGTTTGTATAGGAGTTTCAAAGATGCCCAGAACTGAGCTAAAGTGGGTATGTCTCCAACTCCTAGAAATAACTTCATGCCCCATCTCCCTTACTTCCATCTAGTAAGGATCACATTATTTCTAACAAAGTTTTGACACATATTCCCATTTCGGGCATTCAGAACATATAGCACGTTGCTGTAAGCAAGCACATTCTCATTCAAAGTTGCAAGTTACTATGTAGGAACAAGTTTGTATAGGTATTTCAAAGATGCCCAGAACTGAGCTAAACTTGGTATGTCTCCACCTCCTAGTACTAACTTCATGCCCCATCTCCCTTACTTCCAGCTAGTAAGGATCACATAATTTCTAACAAAGTTTTGACACAGATTCCCAATTCGGGCATTCAGAACATATAGCACGTTGCTGTAAGCAAGCACATTCTCATTCAAAGTTGCAAGTTACTATGTAGGAACAAGTTTGTATAGGTATTTCAAAGATGCCCAGAAGTGAGCTAAACTTGGTATGTCTCCAACTCCTAGAAATAACTTCATGCCCCATCTCCCTTACTTCCAGCTAGTAAGGATCACATAATTCCTAACAAAGTTTTGACACAGATTCCAAATTCGGGCATTCAGAACATATAGCACGTTGCTGTAAGCAAGCACATTCTCATTCAAAGTTGCAAGTTACTATGTAGGAACAAGTTTGTATAGGTATTTCATAGATGCCCAGAACTGAGCTAAACTTGGTATGTCTCCAACTCCTAGAAATAACTTCATGCCCCATCTCCCTAAATTCCAGCTTGTAAGGATCACAAAATTCCTAACAAAGTTTTGACACATTTTCCCAATTCGGGCATTCAGAACATATAGCACGTTGCTGTAAGCAAGCACATTCTCATTCAAAGTTGCAAATTACTATGTAGGAACAAGTTTGTATAGGTATTTCAAAGATGCCCAGAACTGAGCTAAACGTTGTATGTCTCCAACTCCTAGAAATAACATCATGCCCCATCTCCCTTACTTCCATCTAGTAAGGATCACATAATTTCTAACAATGTTTTGAAACAGATTCCCAATTCGGGCATTCAGAACATATAGCACGTTGCTGTAAGCAAGCACATTCTCATTCAATGTTGCAAGTTACTATGTAGGAACAAGTTTGTATAAGTATTTCAAAGATGCCCAGAACTGAGCTAAAGTGGGTATGTCTCCAACTCCTAGAAATAACATCATGCCCCATCTTCCTTACTTCCAGCTAGTAAGGATCACATAATTCCTAACAAAGTTTTGACACAGATTCCCAATTCGGTCATTAGGAACATATAGCACGTTGCTGTAAGCAAGCACATTCTCATTCAAAGTTGCAAGTTACTATGTAGGAACAAGTTTGTATAGGTATTTCAAAGATGCCCAGAACTGAGCTAAACTTGGTCAGTCTCCAACTCCTAGAAATAACTTCATGCCCCATCTCCAATACTTCCAGCTAGTAAGGATCACATAATTCCTAACAAAGTTTTGACACAGTTTCCCAATTCGGGCATTCAGAACATATAGCACGTTGCTGTAAGCAAGCACATTCTCATTCAAAGTTGCAAGTTACTATGTAGGAACAAGTTTGTATAGGTATTTCAAAGATGCCCAGAACTGAGCTAAACGTTGTATGTCTCCAACTCCTAGAAATAAATTCATGCCCCATCTCCCTTACTTCCAGCTAGTAAGGATCACATAATTCCTAACAAAGTTTTGACACAGATTCCCAATTCGGGCCTTCAGAACATATAGCACGTTGCTGTAAGCAAGCACATTCTCATTCAAAGTTGCAAGTTACTATGTAGGAAAAAGTTTGTATAGGTATTTCAAAGATGCCCAGAACTGAGCTAAACTTGGTATGTCTCCCACTCCTAGAAATAACGTCATGCCCCAACTCCCTTACTTCCAGCTAGTAAGGATCACATAATTCCTAACAAAGTTTTGACACAGATTCCCAATTCGGGAATTCAGAACATAAAGCACGTTGCTGTAAGCAAGCACATTCTCCTTCAAAGTTGCAAATTATTATGTAGGAACAAGTTTGTATAGGTATTTCAATGATTCCCAGAACTGAGCTAAACTTGGCATTTTTCTAACTCCTAGAAATAACTTCATGCCCCAACTCCCTTACTTCCAGCTAGTAAGGATCACATAATTCCTAACAAAGTTTTGACACAGATTCCCAATTCGGCCATTCAGAACATATAGCACGTTGCTGTAAGCAAGCACATTCTCATTCAAAGTTGCAAGTTACTATGTAGGAACAAGTTTGTATAGGTATTTCAAAGATGCCCAGAACTGAGCTAAACTTTGTATGTCTCCAACTCCTAGAAATAACTTTATGCCCCATCTCCATTACTTCCAGCTAGTAAGGATCACATAATTCCTAACAAAGTTTTGACATAGTTTCCCAATTCGGGCATTCAGAACATATAGCACGTTGCTGTAAGCAAGCACATTCTCATTCAAAGTTGCAAGTTACTATGTAGGAACAAGTTTGTATAGGTATTTCAAAGATGCCCAGAACTGAGCTAAACTTGGTATGTCTCCAACTCCTAGAAATAACTTCATGCCCCATCTCCCTTACTTCCAGCTAGTAAGGATCACATAATTCCTAACACAGTTTTGACACAGATTCCCAATTCGGGCATTCAGAACATATAGCACGTTTTGTAAGCAAGCACATTCTCATTCAAAGTTGCAAGATACTATGTAGGAACAAGTTTGTATAGGTATTTCAAAGATTCCCAGAACTGAGCTAAACTTGGTATGTCTCTAACTCCTAGAAATAACTTCATGCCCCAACTCCCTTACTTCCAGCTAGTAAGGATCACATAATTCCTAAGAAAGTTTTGACACAGATTCCCAATTCGGGCATTCAGAACATATAGCACGTTGCTGTAAGCAAGCACATTCTCATTCAAAGTTGCAAGTAACTATGTAGGAATTAGTTTGTATAGGTATTTCAAAGATGCCCAGAATTGAGCTAAACTTGGTATGTCTCCAACTCCTAGAAATAACTTCATGCCCCATCTCCCTTACTTCCAGCTAGTAAGGATCACATAATTCCTAACAAAGTTTTGACACAGATTCCCAATTCGGGCATTCAGAACATATAGCACGTTGCTGTAAGCAAGCACATTCTCATTCAAAGTTGCAAGTTACTATGTAGGAACAAGTTTGTATAGGTATTTCAAAGATGCCCAGAACTGAGCTAAACTTGGTATGTCTCCAACTCCTAGAAATAACTTCATGCCCCATCTCCCTTACTTTCAGCTAGTAAGGATCACATAATTCCTAACAAAGTTTTGACACAGATTCCCAATTCGGGCATTCAGAACATATAGCACGTTGCTGTAAGCAAGCACATTCTCATTCAAAGTTGCAAGTTACTATGTAGGAACAAGTTTGTATAGGTATTTCAAAGATGCCTAGAACTGAGCTAAACGTTGTATGTCTCCAACTCCTAGAAATAACATCATGCCCCATCTCCCTTACTGCCATCCACTAAGGATCACATAATTTCTAACAATGTTTTGAAACAGATTCCCAATTCGGGCATTCAGAACATATAGCACGTTGCTGTAAGCAAGCACATTCTCATTCAATGTTGCAAGTTACTATGTAGGAACAAGTTTGTATAAGTATTTCAAAGATGCCCAGAACTGAGCTAAAGTGGGTATGTCTCCAACTCCTAGAAACAACATCATGCCCCATCTTCCTTACTTCCAGCTAGTAAGGATCACATAATTCCTAACAAAGTTTTGACACAGATTCCCAATTCGGTCATTCAGAACATATAGCACGTTGCTGTAAGCAAGCACATTCTCATTCAAAGTTGCAAGTTACTATGTAGGAACAAGTTTGTATAGGTATTTCAAAGATGCCCAGAACTGAGCTAATCTTGGTATGTCTCCAACTCCTAGAAATAACTTCATGCCCCATCTCCATTACTTCCAGGTAGTAAGGATCACATAATTCCTAACAAAGTTTTGACACAGTTTCCCAATTCGGGCATTCAGAACATATAGCACGTTGCTGTAAGCAAGCACATTCTCATTCAAAGTTGCAAGTTACTATGTAGGAACAAGTTTGTATAGGTATTTCAAAGATGCCCAGAACTGAGCTAAACGTTGTATGTCTCCAACTCCTAGAAAAAACTTCATGCCCCATCTCCCTTACTTCCAGCTAGTAAGGATCACATAATTCCTAACAAAGTTTTGACACAGATTCCCAATTCGGGCATTCAGAACATATAGCACGTTGCTGTAAGCAAGCACATTCTCATTCAAAGTTGCAAGTTTCTATGTAGGAACAAGTTTGTATAGGTATTTCAAAGATGCCCAGAAATGAGCTAATCTTGGTAAGTCTCCAACTCCTAGAAATAACTTCATGCCCCATCTCCCTTACTTCCAGCTAGTAAGGATCACATAATTCCTAACAAAGTTTTGACACAGTCTCCCAATTCGGGCATTCAGAACATATAGCACGTTGCTGTAAGCAAGCACATTCTCATTCAAAGTTGCAAGTTACTATGTAGGAACAAGTTTGTATAGGTATTTCAAAGATGCCCAGAACTGAGCTAAACTTGGTATGTCTCCAACTCCTAGAAATAACTTCATGCCCCATCTCCATTACTCCCAGCTAGTAAGGGTCACATAATTCCTAACAAAGTTTTGACACAGATTCACAATTCGGGCATTCAGAACATATAGCACGTTGCTGTAAGCAAGCACATTCTCATTCAAAGTTGCAAGTTACTATGTAGGAACAAGTTTGTATAGGTATTTCAAAGATGCCCAGAACTGAGCTAAACTTGGTATGTCTCAAACTCCTAGAAATAACTTCATGCCCCATCTCCCTTACTTCCAGCTAGTAAGAGTCACATAATTCCTAACAAAGTTTTGACACAGATTCCCAATTCGGGCATTCAGAACATTTAGCACGTTGCTGTAAGCAAGCACATTCTCATTCAAAGTTGCAAGTTACTATGTAGGAACAAGTTTGTATAGGTATTTCAAAGATGCCCAGAACTGAGCTAAACTTGGTATGTCTCCAACTCCTAGAAATAACTTCATGCCCCATCTCCCTTACTTCCAGCTAGTAAGGATCACATAATTCCTAACAAAGTTTTGACACAGATTCCCAATTCGGGCATTCAGAACATATAGCACGTTGCTGTAAGCAAGCACATTCTCATTCAAAGTTGCAAGTTACTATGTAGGAACAAGTTTGTATAGGTATTTCAAAGATGCCCAGAACTGAGCTAAACGTTGTATGATTCCAATTCCTAGAAATAACTTCATGCCCCATCTCCCGTACTTCCAGCTAGTAAGGATCACATAATTCCTAACAAAGTTTTGACACAGATTCCCAATTCGGGCATTCAGAACATATAGCACGTTGCTGTAAGCAAGCACATTCTCATTCACAGTTGCAAGTTACTATGTAGGAACAAGTTTGTATAGGTATTTCAAAGATGCCCAGAAATGAGCTAAACTTGGTATGTCTCCTACTCATAGAAATAACTTCATGCCCCATCTCCCTTACTTCCAGCTAGTAAGGATCACATAATTCCTAACAAAGTTTTGACACAGATTCCCAATTCGGGCATTCAGAACATATAGCACGTTGCTGTAAGCAAGCACATTCTCATTCAAAGTTGCAAGTTACTATGTAGGAACAAGTTTGTATAGGTATTTCAAAGACGCCCAGAACTGAGCTAAACGTTGTAGGATTCCAACTACAAGAAATAACTTCATGCCCCATCTCACTTACTTCCAGCTAGTAAGGATCACATAATTCCTAACAAAGTTTTGACACAGATTCCCAATTCGGGCATTCAGAACATATAGCACGTTGCTGTAAGCAAGCACATTCTCATTCAAAGTTGCAAGTTACTATGTAGGAACAAGTTTGTATAGGTATTTCATAGATGCCCAGAACTGAGCTAAACTTGGTATGTCTCCAACTCCTAGAAATAACTTCATGCCCCATCTCCCTAAATTCAAGCTTGTAAGGATCACAAAATTCCTAACAAATTTTGACACATATTCCCAATTCGGGCATTCAGAACATAAAGCACGTTGCTGTAAGCCAGCACATTCTCATTCAATGTTGCAAGTTACTATGTAGGAACAAGTTTGTATAAGTATTTCAAAGATGCCCAGAACTGAGCTAAAGTGGGTATGTCTCCAACTCCTAGAAATAACATCATGCCCCATCTTCCTTACTTCCAGCTAGTAAGGATCACATATTTCCTAACAAAGTTTTGACACAGATTCCCAATTCGGTCATTAGGAACATATAGCACGTTGCTGTAAGCAAGCACATTCTCATTCAAAGTTGCAAGTTACTATGTAGGAACAAGTTTGTATAGGTATTTCAAAGATGCCCAGAACTGAGCTAAACTTGGTATGTCTCCAACTCCTAGAAATAACTTCATGCCCCATCTCCATTACTTCCAGCTAGTAAGGATCACATAATTCCTAACAAAGTTTTGACACAGTTTCCCAATTCGGGCATTCAGAACATATAGCACGTTGCTGTAAGCAAGCACATTCTCATTCAAAGTTGCAAGTTACTATATAGGAACAAGTTTGTATAGGTATTTCAAAGATGCCCAGATCTAAGCTAAACGTTGTATGTCTCCAACTCGTAGATATAACTACATGCCCCATCTCCCTTACTTCCAGCTAGTAAGGATCACATAATTCCTAAAAAAGTTTTGACACAGATTCCCAATTCGGGCATTCAGAACATATAGCACGTTGCTGTAAGCAAGCACATTCTCATTCAAAGTTGCAAGTTACTATGTAGGAACAAGTTTGTATAGGTACTTCAAAGATGCCCAGAACTGAGCTAAATGTTGTATGATTCCAACTCCTAGAAATAACTTCATGCCCCATCTCCCTTACTTCCAGCTAGTAAGGATCACATAATTCCTAACAAAGTTTTGACACAGATTCCCAATTCGGGCATTCAGAATATATAGCACGTTGCTGTAAGCAAGCACATTCTCATTCAAAGTTGCAAGTTACTATGTAGGAACAAGTTTGTATAGGTATTTCAAAGATGCCCAGAAATGAGCTAAACTTGGTATGTCTCCAACTCCTAGAAATAACTTCATGCCCCATCTCCCTTACTTCGAGCTAGTAAGGATCACATAATTCCTAACAAAGTTTTGACACAGTTTCCCAATTCGGGCATTCAGAACATATAGCACGTTGCTGTAAGCAAACACATTCTCATTCAAAGTTGCAAGTTACTATGTAGGAACAAGTTTGTATAGGTATTTCAAAGATGCCCAGAACTGAGCTAAACTTGGTATGTCTCCAACTCCTAGAAATAACTTCATGCCCCATCTCCCTTACTTCCAGCTAGTAAGGGTCACATAATTCCTAACAAAGTTTTGACACAGATTCCCAATTCGGGCATTCAGAACATATAGCACGTTGCTGTAAGCAAGCACATTCTCATTCAAAGTTGCAAGTTACTATGTAGGAACAAGTTTGTATAGGTATTTCAAAGATGCCCAGAACTGAGCTAAACTTGGTATGTCTCCACCTCCTAGAACTAACTTCATGCCCCATCTCCCTTACTTCCAGCTAGTAAGGATCACATAATTTCTAACAAAGTTTTGACACAGATTCCCAATTCGGGCATTCAGAACATATAGCACGTTGCTGTAAGCAAGCACATTCTCATTCAAAGTTGCAAGTTACTATGTAGGAACAAGTTTGTATAGGTATTTCAAAGATGCCCAGAAGTGAGCTAAACTTGGTATGTCTCCAACTCCTAGAAATAACTTCATGCCCCATCTCCCTTACTTCCAGCTAGTAAGGATCACATAATTCCTAACAAAGTTTTGACACAGATTCCAAATTCGGGCATTCAGAACATATAGCACGTTGCTGTAAGCAAGCACATTCTCATTCAAAGTTGCAAGTTACTATGTAGGAACAAGTTTGTATAGGTATTTCATAGATGCCCAGAACTGAGCTAAACTTGGTATGTCTCCAACTCCTAGAAATAACTTCATGCCCCATCTCCCTAAATTCCAGCTTGTAAGGATCACAAAATTCCTAACAAAGTTTTGACACATATTCCCAATTCGGGCATTCAGAACATATAGCACGTTGCTGTAAGCAAGCACATTCTCATTCAAAGTTGCAAGTTACTATGTAGGAACAAGTTTGTATAGGTATTTCAAAGATGCCCAGAACTGAGCTAAACGTTGTATGTCTCCAACTCCTAGAAATAACATCATGCCCCATCTCCCTTACTTCCATCTAGTAAGGATCACATAATTTCTAACAATGTTTTGAAACAGATTCCCAATTCGGGCATTCAGAAAATATAGCACGTTGCTGTAAGCAAGCACATTCTCATTCAATGTTGCAAGTTACTATGTAGGAACAAGTTTGTATAAGTATTTCAAAGATGCCCAGAACTGAGCTAAAGTGGGTATGTCTCCAACTCCTAGAAATAACATCATGCCCCATCTTCCTTACTTCCAGCTAGTAAGGATCACATAATTCCTAACGAAGTTTTGACACAGATTCCCAATTCGGTCATTAGGAACATATAGCACGTTACTGTAAGCAAGCACATTCTCATTCAAAGTTGCAAGTTACTATGTAGGAACAAGTTTGTATAGGTATTTCAAAGATGCCCAGAACTGAGCTAAACTTGGTCAGTCTCCAACTCCTAGAAATAACTTCATGCCCCATCTCCAATACTTCCAGCTAGTAAGGATCACATAATTCCTAACAAAGTTTTGACACAGTTTCCCAATTCGGGCATTCAGAACATATAGCACGTTGCTGTAAGCAAGCACATTCTCATTCAAAGTTGCAAGTTACTATGTAGGAACAAGTTTGTATAGGTATTTCAAAGATGCCCAGAACTGAGCTAAACGTTGTATGTCTCCAACTCCTAGAAATAAATTCATGCCCCATCTCCCTTACTTCCAGCTAGTAAGGATCACATAATTCCTAACAAAGTTTTGACACAGATTCCCAATTCGGGCATTCAGAACATATAGCACGTTGCTGTAAGCAAGCACATTCTCATTCAAAGTTGCAAGTTACTATGTAGGAACAAGTTTGTATAGGTATTTCAAAGATGCCCAGAACTGAGTTAAACTTGGTATGTCTCCCACTCCTAGAAATAACGTCATGCCCCATCTCCCTTACTTCCAGCTAGTAAGGATCACATAATTCCTAACAAAGTTTTGACACAGATTCCCAATTCGGGCATTCAGAACATAAAGCACGTTGCTGTAAGCAAGCACATTCTCCTTCAAAGTTGCAAATTATTATGTAGGAACAAGTTTGTATAGGTATTTCAATGATTCCCAGAACTGAGCTAAACTTGGCATTTTTCTAACTCCTAGAAATAACTTCATGCCCCAACTCCCTTACTTCCAGCTAGTAAGGATCACATAATTCCTAACAAAGTTTTGACACAGATTCCCAATTCGGGCATTCAGAACATATAGCACGTTGCTGTAAGCAAGCACATTCTCATTCAAAGTTGCAAGTTACTATGTAGGAACAAGTTTGTATAGGTATTTCAAAGATGCCCAGAACTGAGCTAAACTTTGTATGTCTCCAACTCCTAGAAATAACTTTATGCCCCATCTCCATTACTTCCAGCTAGTAAGGATCACATAATTCCTAACAAAGTTTTGACATAGTTTCCCAATTCGGGCATTCAGAACATATAGCACGTTGCTGTAAGCAAGCACATTCTCATTCAAAGTTGCAAGTTACTATGTAGGAACAAGTTTGTATAGGTATTTCAAAGATGCCCAGAACTGAGCTAAACTTGGTATGTCTCCAACTCCTAGAAATAACTTCATGCCCCATCTCCCTTACTTCCAGCTAGTAAGGATCACATAATTCCTAACAAAGTTTTGACACAGATTCCCAATTCGGGATTCAGAACATATAGCACGTTGCTGTAAGCAAGCACATTCTCATTCAAAGTTGCAAGTTACTATGTAGGAACAAGTTTGTATAGGTATTTCAAAGATGCCCAGAACTGAGCTAAACTTGGTATGTCTCCAACTCCTAGAAATAACTTCATGCCTCATCTCCCTTACTTCCAGCTAGTAAGAGTCACATAATTCCTAACAAAGTTTTGACACAGATTCCCAATTCGGGCATTCAGAACATTTAGCACGTTGCTGTAAGCAAGCACATTCTCATTCAAAGTTGCAAGTTACTATGTAGGAACAAGTTTGTATAGGTATTTCAAAGATGCCCAGAACTGAGCTAAACTTGGTATGTCTCCAACTCCTAGAAATAACTTCATGCCCCATCTCCCTTACTTCCAGCTAGTAAGGATCACATAATTCCTAACAAAGTTTTGACACAGATTCCCAATTCGGGCATTCAGAACATATAGCACGTTGCTGTAAGCAAGCACATTCTCATTCAAAGTTGCAAGTTACTATGTAGGAACAAGTTTGTATAGGAATTTCAAAGATGCCCAGAACTGAGCTAAAAGTTGTATGATTCCAATTCCTAGAAATAACTTCATGCCCCATCTCCCGTACTTCCAGCTAGTAAGGATCACATAATTCCTAACAAAGTTTTGACACAGATTCCCAATTCGGGCATTCAGAACATATAGCACGTTGCTGTAAGCAAGCACATTCTCATTCAAAGTTGCAAGTTACTATGTAGGAACAAGTTTGTATAGGTATTTCAAAGATGCCCAGAAATGAGCTAAACTTGGTATGTCTCCTACTCATAGAAATAACTTCATGCCCCATCTCCCTTACTTCCAGCTAGTAAGGATCACATAATTCCTAACAAAGTTTTGACACAGATTCCCAATTCGGGCATTCAGAACATATAGCACGTTGCTGTAAGCAAGCACATTCTCATTCAAAGTTGCAAGTTACTATGTAGGAACAAGTTTGTATAGGTATTTCAAAGATGCCCAGAACTGAGCTAAACGTTGTAGGATTCCAACTACAAGAAATAACTTCATGCCCCATCTCCCTTACTTCCAGCTAGTAAGGATCACATAATTCCTCAAAAAGTTTTGACACAGATTCCCAATTCGGGCATTCAGAACATATAGCACGTTGCTGTAAGCAAGCACATTCTCATTCAAAGTTGCAAGTTACTATGTAGGAACAAGTTTGTATAGGTATTTCATAGATGCCCAGAACTTAGCTAAACTTGGTATGTCTCCAACTCCTAGAAATAACTTCATGCCCCATCTCCCTAAATTCAAGCTTGTAAGGATCACAAAATTCCTAACAAAGTTTTGACACATATTCCCAATTCGGGCATTCAGAACATAAAGCACGTTGCTGTAAGCAAGCACATTCTCATTCAAAGTTGCAAGTTACTATGTAGGAACAATTTTGTATAGGTATTTCAAAGATGCCTAGAACTGAGCTAAACTTGGTATGTCTCCAACTCCTAGAAATAACATCATGCCCCATCTCCCTTACTTCCATCTAGTAAGGATCACATAATTTCTAACAATGTTTTGAAACAGATTCCCAATTCGGGCATTCAGAACATATAGCACGTTGCTGTAAGCCAGCACATTCTCATTCAATGTTGCAAGTTACTATGTAGGAACAAGTTTGTATAAGTATTTCAAAGATGCCCATAACTGAGCTAAAGTGGGCATGTCTCCAACTCCTAGAAATAACATCATGCCCCATCTTCCTTACTTCCAGCTAGTAAGGATCACATATTTCCTAACAAAGTTTTGACACAGATTCCCAATTCGGTCATTAGGAACATATAGCACGTTGCTGTAAGCAAGCACATTCTCATTCAAAGTTGCAAGTTACTATGTAGGAACAAGTTTGTATAGGTATTTCAAAGATGCCCAGAACTGAGCTAAACTTGGTATGTCTCCAACTCCTAGAAATAACTTCATGCCCCATCTCCATTACTTCCAGCTAGTAAGGATCACATAATTCCTAACAAAGTTTTGACACAGTTTCCCAATTCGGGCATTCAGAACATATATCACGTTGCTGTAAGCAAGCACATTCTCATTCAAAGTTGCAAGTTACTATATAGGAACAAGTTTGTATAGGTATTTCAAAGATGCCCAGAACTGAGCTAAACGTTGTATGTCTCCAACTCCTAGATATAACTTCATGCCCCATCTCCCTTACTTCCAGCTAGTAAGGATCACATAATTCCTAAAAAAGTTTTGACACAGATTCCCAATTCGGGCATTCAGAACATATAGCACGTTGCTGTAAGCAAGCACATTCTCATTCAAAGTTGCAAGTTACTATGTAGGAACAAGTTTGTATAGGTATTTCATAGATGCCCAGAACTGAGCTAAACTTGGTATGTCTCCAACTCCTAGAAATAACTTCATGCCCCATCTCCCTAAATTCCAGCTTGTAAGGATCACAAAATTCCTAACAAAGTTTTGACACATATTCCCAATTCGGGCATTCAGAACATATAGCACGTTGCTGTAAGCAAGCACATTCTCATTCAAAGTTGCAAGTTACTATGTAGGAACAAGTTTGTATAGGTATTTCAAAGATGCCCAGAACTGAGCTAAACGTTGTATGTCTCCAACTCCTAGAAATAACATCATGCCCCATCTCCCTTACTTCCATCTAGTAAGGATCACATAATTTCTAACAATGTTTTGAAACAGATTCCCAATTCGGGCATTCAGAAAATATAGCACGTTGCTGTAAGCAAGCACATTCTCATTCAATGTTGCAAGTTACTATGTAGGAACAAGTTTGTATAAGTATTTCAAAGATGCCCAGAACTGAGCTAAAGTGGGTATGTCTCCAACTCCTAGAAATAACATCATGCCCCATCTTCCTTACTTCCAGCTAGTAAGGATCACATAATTCCTAACGAAGTTTTGACACAGATTCCCAATTCGGTCATTAGGAACATATAGCACGTTACTGTAAGCAAGCACATTCTCATTCAAAGTTGCAAGTTACTATGTAGGAACAAGTTTGTATAGGTATTTCAAAGATGCCCAGAACTGAGCTAAACTTGGTCAGTCTCCAACTCCTAGAAATAACTTCATGCCCCATCTCCAATACTTCCAGCTAGTAAGGATCACATAATTCCTAACAAAGTTTTGACACAGTTTCCCAATTCGGGCATTCAGAACATATAGCACGTTGCTGTAAGCAAGCACATTCTCATTCAAAGTTGCAAGTTACTATGTAGGAACAAGTTTGTATAGGTATTTCAAAGATGCCCAGAACTGAGCTAAACGTTGTATGTCTCCAACTCCTAGAAATAAATTCATGCCCCATCTCCCTTACTTCCAGCTAGTAAGGATCACATAATTCCTAACAAAGTTTTGACACAGATTCCCAATTCGGGCATTCAGAACATATAGCACGTTGCTGTAAGCAAGCACATTCTCATTCAAAGTTGCAAGTTACTATGTAGGAACAAGTTTGTATAGGTATTTCAAAGATGCCCAGAACTGAGTTAAACTTGGTATGTCTCCCACTCCTAGAAATAACGTCATGCCCCATCTCCCTTACTTCCAGCTAGTAAGGATCACATAATTCCTAACAAAGTTTTGACACAGATTCCCAATTCGGGCATTCAGAACATAAAGCACGTTGCTGTAAGCAAGCACATTCTCCTTCAAAGTTGCAAATTATTATGTAGGAACAAGTTTGTATAGGTATTTCAATGATTCCCAGAACTGAGCTAAACTTGGCATTTTTCTAACTCCTAGAAATAACTTCATGCCCCAACTCCCTTACTTCCAGCTAGTAAGGATCACATAATTCCTAACAAAGTTTTGACACAGATTCCCAATTCGGGCATTCAGAACATATAGCACGTTGCTGTAAGCAAGCACATTCTCATTCAAAGTTGCAAGTTACTATGTAGGAACAAGTTTGTATAGGTATTTCAAAGATGCCCAGAACTGAGCTAAACTTTGTATGTCTCCAACTCCTAGAAATAACTTTATGCCCCATCTCCATTACTTCCAGCTAGTAAGGATCACATAATTCCTAACAAAGTTTTGACATAGTTTCCCAATTCGGGCATTCAGAACATATAGCACGTTGCTGTAAGCAAGCACATTCTCATTCAAAGTTGCAAGTTACTATGTAGGAACAAGTTTGTATAGGTATTTCAAAGATGCCCAGAACTGAGCTAAACTTGGTATGTCTCCAACTCCTAGAAATAACTTCATGCCCCATCTCCCTTACTTCCAGCTAGTAAGGATCACATAATTCCTAACAAAGTTTTGACACAGATTCCCAATTCGGGATTCAGAACATATAGCACGTTGCTGTAAGCAAGCACATTCTCATTCAAAGTTGCAAGTTACTATGTAGGAACAAGTTTGTATAGGTATTTCAAAGATGCCCAGAACTGAGCTAAACTTGGTATGTCTCCAACTCCTAGAAATAACTTCATGCCTCATCTCCCTTACTTCCAGCTAGTAAGAGTCACATAATTCCTAACAAAGTTTTGACACAGATTCCCAATTCGGGCATTCAGAACATTTAGCACGTTGCTGTAAGCAAGCACATTCTCATTCAAAGTTGCAAGTTACTATGTAGGAACAAGTTTGTATAGGTATTTCAAAGATGCCCAGAACTGAGCTAAACTTGGTATGTCTCCAACTCCTAGAAATAACTTCATGCCCCATCTCCCTTACTTCCAGCTAGTAAGGATCACATAATTCCTAACAAAGTTTTGACACAGATTCCCAATTCGGGCATTCAGAACATATAGCACGTTGCTGTAAGCAAGCACATTCTCATTCAAAGTTGCAAGTTACTATGTAGGAACAAGTTTGTATAGGAATTTCAAAGATGCCCAGAACTGAGCTAAAAGTTGTATGATTCCAATTCCTAGAAATAACTTCATGCCCCATCTCCCGTACTTCCAGCTAGTAAGGATCACATAATTCCTAACAAAGTTTTGACACAGATTCCCAATTCGGGCATTCAGAACATATAGCACGTTGCTGTAAGCAAGCACATTCTCATTCAAAGTTGCAAGTTACTATGTAGGAACAAGTTTGTATAGGTATTTCAAAGATGCCCAGAAATGAGCTAAACTTGGTATGTCTCCTACTCATAGAAATAACTTCATGCCCCATCTCCCTTACTTCCAGCTAGTAAGGATCACATAATTCCTAACAAAGTTTTGACACAGATTCCCAATTCGGGCATTCAGAACATATAGCACGTTGCTGTAAGCAAGCACATTCTCATTCAAAGTTGCAAGTTACTATGTAGGAACAAGTTTGTATAGGTATTTCAAAGATGCCCAGAACTGAGCTAAACGTTGTAGGATTCCAACTACAAGAAATAACTTCATGCCCCATCTCCCTTACTTCCAGCTAGTAAGGATCACATAATTCCTCAAAAAGTTTTGACACAGATTCCCAATTCGGGCATTCAGAACATATAGCACGTTGCTGTAAGCAAGCACATTCTCATTCAAAGTTGCAAGTTACTATGTAGGAACAAGTTTGTATAGGTATTTCATAGATGCCCAGAACTTAGCTAAACTTGGTATGTCTCCAACTCCTAGAAATAACTTCATGCCCCATCTCCCTAAATTCAAGCTTGTAAGGATCACAAAATTCCTAACAAAGTTTTGACACATATTCCCAATTCGGGCATTCAGAACATAAAGCACGTTGCTGTAAGCAAGCACATTCTCATTCAAAGTTGCAAGTTACTATGTAGGAACAATTTTGTATAGGTATTTCAAAGATGCCTAGAACTGAGCTAAACTTGGTATGTCTCCAACTCCTAGAAATAACATCATGCCCCATCTCCCTTACTTCCATCTAGTAAGGATCACATAATTTCTAACAATGTTTTGAAACAGATTCCCAATTCGGGCATTCAGAACATATAGCACGTTGCTGTAAGCCAGCACATTCTCATTCAATGTTGCAAGTTACTATGTAGGAACAAGTTTGTATAAGTATTTCAAAGATGCCCATAACTGAGCTAAAGTGGGCATGTCTCCAACTCCTAGAAATAACATCATGCCCCATCTTCCTTACTTCCAGCTAGTAAGGATCACATATTTCCTAACAAAGTTTTGACACAGATTCCCAATTCGGTCATTAGGAACATATAGCACGTTGCTGTAAGCAAGCACATTCTCATTCAAAGTTGCAAGTTACTATGTAGGAACAAGTTTGTATAGGTATTTCAAAGATGCCCAGAACTGAGCTAAACTTGGTATGTCTCCAACTCCTAGAAATAACTTCATGCCCCATCTCCATTACTTCCAGCTAGTAAGGATCACATAATTCCTAACAAAGTTTTGACACAGTTTCCCAATTCGGGCATTCAGAACATATATCACGTTGCTGTAAGCAAGCACATTCTCATTCAAAGTTGCAAGTTACTATATAGGAACAAGTTTGTATAGGTATTTCAAAGATGCCCAGAACTGAGCTAAACGTTGTATGTCTCCAACTCCTAGATATAACTTCATGCCCCATCTCCCTTACTTCCAGCTAGTAAGGATCACATAATTCCTAAAAAAGTTTTGACACAGATTCCCAATTCGGGCATTCAGAACATATAGCACGTTGCTGTAAGCAAGCACATTCTCATTCAAAGTTGCAAGTTACTATGTAGGAACAAGTTTGTATAGGTATTTCAAAGATGCCCAGAACTGAGCTAAATGTTGTATGATTCCAACTCCTAGAAATAACTTCATGCCCCATCTCCCTTACTTCCAGCTAGTAAGGATCACATAATTCCTAACAAAGTTTTGACACAGATTCCCAATTCGGGCATTCAGAATATATAGCACGTTGCTGTAAGCAAGCACATTCTCATTCAAAGTTGCAAGTTACTATGTAGGAACAAGTTTGTATAGGTATTTCAAAGATGCCCAGAAATGAGCTAAACTTGGTATGTCTCCAACTCCTAGAAATAACTTCATGCCCCATCTCCCTTACTTCCAGCTAGTAAGGATCACATAATTCCTAACAAAGTTTTGACACAGTTTCCCAATTCGGGCATTCAGAACATATAGCACGTTGCTGTAAGCAAACACATTCTCATTCAAAGTTGCAAGTTAATATGTAGGAACAAGTTTGTATAGGTATTTCAAAGATGCCCAGAACTGAGCTAAACTTGGTATGTCTCCAACTCCTAGAAATAACTTCATGCCCCATCTCCCTTACTTCCAGCTAGTAAGGGTCACATAATTCCTAACAAAGTTTGACACAGATTCCCAATTCGGGCATTCAGAACATATAGCACGTTGCTGTAAGCAAGCACATTCTCATTCAAAGTTGCAAATTACTATGTAGGAACAAGTTTGTATAGGTATTTCAAAGATGCCCAGAACTGAGCTAAACTTGGTATGTCTCCAACTCCTAGAAATAACTTCATGCCCCATCTCCCGTACTTCCAGCTAGTAAGGATCACATAATTCCTAACAAAGTTTTGACACAGATTCCCAATTCGGGCATTCAGAACATATAGCACGTTGCTGTAAGCAAGCACATTCTCATTCAATGTTGCAAGATACTATGTAGGAACAAGTTTGTATAGGTATTTCAAAGATGCCCAGAACTGAGCTAAACTTGGTATGTCTCCAACTCCTAGAAATAACTTCATGCCCCATCTCCCTTACTTCCAGCTAGTAAGGATCACATAATTAGTAACAAAGATTTGACACAGATACCCAATTCGGGCATTCAGAACATATAGCACGTTGCTGTAAGCAAGCACATTCTCATTCAAAGTTGCAAGTTACTATGTAGGAACAAGTTTGTATAGGTATTTCAAAGATGCCCAGAACTGAGCTAAACTTGGTATGTCTCCAACTCCTAGAAATAACTTCATGCCCCATCTCCCTTACTTCCAGCTAGTAAGGATCACATAATTCCTAACAAAGTTTTGACACAGATTCCCAATTCGGGCATTAAGAACATATAGCACGTTGCTGTAAGCAAGCACATTCTCATTCAAAGTTGCAAGATACTATGTAGGAACAAGTTTGTATAGGTATTTCAAAGATTCCCAGAACTGAGCTAAACGTTGTATGATTCCAATTCCTAGAAATAACTTCATGCCCCATCTCCCGTACTTCCAGCTAGTAAGGATCACATAATTCCTAACAAAGTTTTGACACAGATTCCCAATTCGGGCATTCAGAACATATAGCACGTTGCTGTAAGCAAGCACATTCTCATTCAAAGTTGCAAGTTACTATGTAGGAACAAGTTTGTATAGGTATTTCAAAGATGCCCAGAAATGAGCTAAACTTGGTATGTCTCCTACTCATAGAAATAACTTCATGCCCCATCTCCCTTACTTCCAGCTAGTAAGGATCACATAATTCCTAACAAAGTTTTGACACAGATTCCCAATTCGGGCATTCAGAACAAATAGCACGTTGCTGTAAGCAAGCACATTCTCATTCAAAGTTGCAAGTTACTATGTAGGAACAAGTTTGTATAGGTATTTCAAAGATGCCCAGAACTGAGCTAAACTTGGTATGTCTCCAACTCCTAGAAATAACTTCATGCCCCATCTCCCTTACTTCCAGCTAGTAAGGATCACATAATTCCTAACAAAGTTTTGACACAGATTCCCAATTCGGGCAATCAGAACATATAGCACGTTGCTGTAAGCAAGCACATTCTCATTCAAAGTTGCAAGTTACTATGTAGGAGCAAGTTTGTATAGGTATTTCAAAGATGCCCAGAACTGTGCTAAACTTGGTATGTGTCCAACTCCTAGAAATAACTTCATGCCCCAACTCCCTTACTTCCAGCTAGTAAGGATCACATAATTCCTAACAAAGTTTTGACACAGATTCCCAATTCGGGCATTCAGAACATATAGCACGTTGCTGTAAGCAAGCACATTCTGATTCAAAATTGCAAGTTACTATGTAGGAACAAGTTTGTATAGGTATTTGAAAGATGCCCAGAACTGAGCTAAACTTGGTATGTCTCAAACTCCCAGAAATAACTTCATGCCCCATCTCCCTTACTTCCAGCTAGTAAGGATCACATAATTCCTAACAAAGTTTGACACAGATTACCAATTCGGGCATTCAGAACATATAGCACGTTGCTGTAAGCAAGCACATTCTCATTCAAAGTTGCAAGTTACTATGCAGGAACAAGTTTGTATAGGTATTTCAAAGATGCCCAGAACTGAGCTAAACGTTGTATGTCTCCAACTCCTAGATATAACTTCATGCCCCATCTCCCTTACTTCCAGCTAGTAAGGATCACATAATTTCTAACAAAGATTTGACACAGATTCCCAATTCGGGCATTCAGAACATATAGCACGTTGCTGTAAGCAAGCACATTCGCATTCATAGTTGCAAGTTACTATGTAGGAACAAGTTTGTATAGGTATTTCAAAGATGCCCAGAACTGAGCTAAACGTTGTGTGTCTCCAACTCCTAGAAATATCTTCATGCCCCATCTCCCTTACTTCCAGCTGGTAAGGATCACATAATTCCTAACAAAGTTTTGACACCGATTCCCAATTCGGGCATTCAAAACATATAGCATGTTGCTTTAAGCAAGCACTTTCTCTTTACAAGTAGCAAGTTACTATGTAGGAACAAGTTTGTATAGGTATTTCAAAGATGCCCAGAACTGAGCTAAACTTGGTATGTCTCCAACTCCTAGAAATAACTTCATGCCCCATGTCCCTTACTTCCAGCTAGTAAGGATCACATAATTCCTAACAAAGTTTTGACACAGATTCCCAATTCGGTCATTCAGAACATATAGCACGTTGCTGTAAGCAAACACATTCTCATTCAAAGTTGCAAGTTAATATGTAGGAACAAGTTTGTATAGGTATTTCAAAGATGCCCAGAACTGAGCTAAACTTGGTATGTCTCCAACTCCTAGAAATAACTTCATGCCCCAACTCCATTACTTCCAGCTAGTAAGGGTCACATAATTCCTAACAAAGTTTTGACACAGATTCCCAATTCGGGCATTCAGAACATATAGCACGTTGCTGTAAGCAAGCACATTCTCATTCAAAGTTGCAAATTACAATGTAGGAACAAGTTTGTATAGGTATTTCAAAGATGCCCAGAACTGAGCTAAACTTGGTATGTCTCCAACTCCTATAAATAACTTCATGCCCCATCTCCCTTACTTCCAGCTAGTAAGGATCACATAATTCCTAACAAAGTTTTGACACAGATTCCCAATTCGGGCATTCAGAACATATAGCACGTTGCTGTAAGCAAGCACATTCTCATTCAAAGTTGCAAGATACTATGTAGGTACAAGTTTGTATAGGTATTTCAAAGATGCCCAGAACTGAGCTAAACTTGGTATGTCTCCAACTCCTAGAAATAACTTCATGCCCCATCTCCCTTACTTCCATCTAGTAAGGATCACATAATTCCTAACAAAGTTTTGACACAGATTCCCAATTCGGGCATTCAGAACATTTAGCACGTTGCTGTAAGCAAGCACATTCTCATTCAAAGTTGCAAGTTACTATGTAGGAACAAGTTTGTATAGGTATTTCAAAGATGCCCAGAACTGAGCTAAATGTTGCATGTCTCCAACTTCTAGAAATAACTAGATGCCCCATCTCCCTTACTTCCAGCTAGTAAGGATCACATAATACCTAACAAAGTTTTGACACAGATTCCCAATTCGGGCATTCAGAACATATAGCACGTTGCTGTAAGCAAGCACATTCTCATTCAAAGTTGCAAGTTACTATGTAGGAACAAGTTTGTATAGGACTTTCAAAGATGCCCAGAACTGAGCTAAACTTGGTATGTCTCCAACTCCTGGAAATAACTTCATGCCACATCTCCCTTACTTCCAGCTAGTAAGGATCGCATAATTCCTAACAACGTTTTGACACAGATTCCCAATTCGGGCATTCAGAACATATAGCACGTTGCTGTAAGCAAGCACATTCTCATTCAAAGTTACAAGTTACTATGTAGGAACAAGTTTGTATAGGACTTTCAAAGATGCCCAGAACTGAGCTAAATTGGGTATGTCTCCAACTCCTAGAAATAACTTCATGCCCCATCTCCCTTACTTTCATCTAGTAAGGATCACATAATTTCTAACAAAGTTTTGACACAGATTCACAGTTCGGGCATTCAGAACATATAGCTCGTTGCTGTAAGCAAGCACATTCTCATTCAAAGTTGCAAGTTACTATGAAGGAACAAGTTTGTATAGGTATTTCAAAGATGCCCAGAACTGTGCTAAACTTGATATGTCTCCAACTCCTAGAAATAACTTCATGCCCCATCTCCCTTACTTCCAGCTAGTAAGGATCACATAATTCCTAACAAAGTTTTGACACAGATTCCCAATTCGGGCATTCAGAACGTATAGCACGTTGCTGTAAGCAAGCACAATCTCATTCAAAGTTGCAAGTTACCATGTAGGAACAAGTTTGTATAGGTATTTCAAAGATGCCCAGAACTGAGCTAAACGTTGTATGTCTCCAACTCCTAGAAATAACTTGATGCCCCATCTCCCTAACTTCCAGCTAGTAAGGATCACATAATTCCTAACAAAGTTTTGACACAGATTCCCAATTCGGGCATTCAGAACATATAGCACGTTGCTGTAAGCTAGCACATTCTCATTCAAAGTTGCAGGTTACTATGTAGTAACAAGTTTGTATAGGTATTTCAAAGATGCCCAGTACTGAGCTAAACTTGGTATGTCTCCACCTCCTAGAGATAACTTCATGCCCCATCTCCCTTACTTCCAGCTAGTAAGGATCACATAATTCCTAACAAAGTTTTGACACAGATTCCCAATTCGGGCCTTCAGAACATATAGCACGTTGCTGTAAGCAAGCACATTCTCATTCAAAGTTGCAAGTTACTATGTAGGAACAAGTATGTATAGGTATTTCAAAGTTGCCCAGAACTGAGCTAAACTTGGTATGTGTCCAACTCCTAGATATAACTTCATGACCCATCTCCCTTACTTCCAGCTAGTAAGGATCACATAATTTCTAACAATGTTTTGACACAGATTCCCAATTCGGGCATTCAGAACATATAGCAAGTTGCTGTAAGCAAGCACATTCTCATTCAAAGTTGCAAGTTACTATCTAGGAACAAGTTTGTATAGGACTTTCAAAGATGCCCAGAACTGAGCTAATCTTGGTATGTCTCCAACTCCTAGAAATAACTTCATGCCTCAACTCCCTTGCTTCCAGCTAGTAATGATCACATAATTCCTAACAAAGTTTTGACACAGATTCCCAATTCGGGCATTCAGAACATATAGCACGTTGCTGTAAGCAAGCACATTCTCATTCAAAGTTGCAAGTTACTATGTAGGAACAAGTTTGTATAGGTATTTCAAAGATGCCCAGAACTGAGCTAAAGTGGGTATGTCTCCAACTCCTAGAAATAACTTCATGCCCATCTCACTATCTTCCAGCTAGTAAGGATCACATAATTCCTAACAAAGTTTTGACACAGATTCCCAGTTCGGGCATTCAGAGCATATAGCACGTTGCTGTAAGCAAGCACATTCTCATTCAAAGTTGCAAGTTACTATGTAGGAACAAGTTTGTATAGGTATTTCAAAGATGCCCAGAACTGAGCTAAAAGTTGTATGTCTCCAACTCCTAGAAATAACTTCATGCCCCATCTTTCTTACTTCCAGCTAGTTAGGATCACATAATTCCTAACAAAGTTTTGACACAGATTCTCAATTCGGGAATTCAGAACATATAACACGTTGCTGTAAGCAAGCACATTCTCATTCAAAGATGCAAGTTACTATGTAGGAACAAGTTTGTATAGGTATTTCAAAGATGCCCAGAAATGAGCTAAACTTGGTATGTCTCCAACTCCTAGAAATAACTTCATGCCCCATCTCCCTTACTTCCAGCTAGTAAGGATCACAAAATTCCTAACAAAGTTTTGACACAGTTTCCCACTTCGGGCATTCAGAACATATAGCACGTTGCTGTAAGCAAACACATTCTCATTCAAAGTTGCAAGTTAATATGTAGGAACAAGTTTGTATAGGTATTTCAAAGATGCCCAGAACTGAGCTAAACTTGGTATGTCTCCAACTCCTAGAAATAACTTCATGCCCCAACTCCATTACTTCCAGCTAGTAAGGGTCACATAATTCCTAACAAAGTTTTGACACAGATTCCCAATTCGGGCATTCAGAACATATAGCACGTTGCTGTAAGCAAGCACATTCTCATTCAAAGTTGCAAATTACTATGTAGGAACAAGTTTGTATAGGTATTTCAAAGATGCCCAGAACTGAGCTAAACTTGGTATGTCTCCAACTCCTATAAATAACTTCATGCCCCATCTCCCTTACTTCCAGCTAGTAAGGATCACATAATTCCTAACAAAGTTTTGACACAGATTCCCAATTCGGGCATTCAGAACATATAGCACGTTGCTGTAAGCAAGCACATTCTCATTCAAAGTTGCAAGTTACTATGTAGGAACAAGTTTGTATAGGTATTTCAAAGATGCCCAGAACTGAGCTAAATGTTGCATGTCTCCAACTTCTAGAAATAACTAGATGCCCCATCTCCCTTACTTCCAGCTAGTAAGGATCACATAATACCTAACAAAGTTTTGACACAGATTCCCAATTCGGGCATTCAGAACATATAGCACGTTGCTGTAAGCAAGCACATTCTCATTCAAAGTTGCAAGTTACTATGTAGGAACAAGTTTGTATAGGACTTTCAAAGATGCCCAGAACTGAGCTAAACTTGGTATGTCTCCAACTCCTGGAAATAACTTCATGCCACATCTCCCTTACTTCCAGCTAGTAAGGATCGCATAATTCCTAACAACGTTTTGACACAGATTCCCAATTCGGGCATTCAGAACATATAGCACGTTGCTGTAAGCAAGCACATTCTCATTCAAAGTTACAAGTTACTATGTAGGAACAAGTTTGTATAGGACTTTCAAAGATGCCCAGAACTGAGCTAAATTGGGTATGTCTCCAACTCCTAGAAATAACTTCATGCCCCATCTCCCTTACTTTCATCTAGTAAGGATCACATAATTTCTAACAAAGTTTTGACACAGATTCACAGTTCGGGCATTCAGAACATATAGCTCGTTGCTGTAAGCAAGCACATTCTCATTCAAAGTTGCAAGTTACTATGAAGGAACAAGTTTGTATAGGTATTTCAAAGATGCCCAGAACTGTGCTAAACTTGATATGTCTCCAACTCCTAGAAATAACTTCATGCCCCATCTCCCTTACTTCCAGCTAGTAAGGATCACATAATTCCTAACAAAGTTTTGACACAGATTCCCAATTCGGGCATTCAGAACGTATAGCACGTTGCTGTAAGCAAGCACAATCTCATTCAAAGTTGCAAGTTACCATGTAGGAACAAGTTTGCATAGGTATTTCAAAGATGCCCAGAACTGAGCTAAACGTTGTATGTCTCCAACTCCTAGAAATAACTTCATGCCCCATCTCCCTAACTTCCAGCTAGTAAGGATCACATAATTCCTAACAAAGTTTTGACACAGATTCCCAATTCGGGCATTCAGAACATATAGCACGTTGCTGTAAGCTAGCACATTCTCATTCAAAGTTGCAGGTTACTATGTAGTAACAAGTTTGTATAGGTATTTCAAAGATGCCCAGAACTGAGCTAAACTTGGTATGTCTCCACCTCCTAGAGATAACTTCATGCCCCATCTCCCTTACTTCCAGCTAGTAAGGATCACATAATTCCTAACAAAGTTTTGACACAGATTCCCAATTCGGGCCTTCAGAACATATAGCACGTTGCTGTAAGCAAGCACATTCTCATTCAAAGTTGCAAGTTACTATGTAGGAACAAGTATGTATAGGTATTTCAAAGTTGCCCAGAACTGAGCTAAACTTGGTATGTGTCCAACTCCTAGATATAACTTCATGACCCATCTCCCTTACTTCCAGCTAGTAAGGATCACATAATTTCTAACAATGTTTTGACACAGATTCCCAATTCGGGCATTCAGAACATATAGCACGTTGCTGTAAGCAAGCACATTCTCATTCAAAGTTGCAAGTTACTATCTAGGAACAAGTTTGTATAGGACTTTCAAAGATGCCCAGAACTGAGCTAATCTTGGTATGTCTCCAACTCCTAGAAATAACTTCATGCCTCAACTCCCTTGCTTCCAGCTAGTAATGATCACATAATTCCTAACAAAGTTTTGACACAGATTCCCAATTCGGGCATTCAGAACATATAGCACGTTGCTGTAAGCAAGCACATTCTCATTCAAAGTTGCAAGTTACTATGTAGGAACAAGTTTGTATAGGTATTTCAAAGATGCCCAGAACTGAGCTAAAGTGGGTATGTCTCCAACTCCTAGAAATAACTTCATGCCCATCTCACTATCTTCCAGCTAGTAAGGATCACATAATTCCTAACAAAGTTTTGACACAGATTCCCAGTTCGGGCATTCAGAGCATATAGCACGTTGCTGTAAGCAAGCACATTCTCATTCAAAGTTGCAAGTTACTATGTAGGAACAAGTTTGTATAGGTATTTCAAAGATGCCCAGAACTGAGCTAAAAGTTGTATGTCTCCAACTCCTAGAAATAACTTCATGCCCCATCTTTCTTACTTCCAGCTAGTTAGGATCACATAATTCCTAACAAAGTTTTGACACAGATTCTCAATTCGGGAATTCAGAACATATAACACGTTGCTGTAAGCAAGCACATTCTCATTCAAAGATGCAAGTTACTATGTAGGAACAAGTTTGTATAGGTATTTCAAAGATGCCCAGAACTGAGCTAAACTTGGTATTTGTCCAACTCCTAGAAATAACTTCATGCCCCATCTCCCTTACTTCCAGCTAGTAAGGATCACATAATTCCTAACAAACTTTTGACACAGATTCGCAATTCGGGCATACAGAACATATAGCACGTTGCTGTAAGCAAGCACATTCTCATTCAAAGTTACAAGTTACTATGTAGGAACAAGTTTGTATTGGACTTTCAAAGATGCCCAGAACTGAGCTAAAGTGGGTATGTCTCCAACTCCTAGAAATAACTTCATGCCCCATCTCCCTTACTTCCAGCTAGTAAGGATCACATAATATTCCTAACAAAGTTTTGACACAGATTCCCAATTCGGGCATTCAGAACATATAGCACGTTGCTGTAAGCAAGCACATTCTCATTCAAAGTTGCAAGTTACTATGTAGGAACATGTTTGTATAGGTATTTCAAAGATGCCCAGAACTGAGCTATACTTGGTATGTCTCCAACTCCTAGAAATAACTTCATGCCCCATCTCCCTTACTTCCAGCTAGTAAGGATCACATAATTCCTAACAAAGTTTTGACACAGATTCCCAATTCGGGCATTCAGAACTTATAGCACGTTGCTGTAAGCAAGCACATTCTCATTCAAAGTTGCAAGTTACTATGTAGGAACAAGTTTGTACAGGAATTTCAATGATGCCCAGAACTGAGCTAAAGTGGGTATGTCTCCAACTCCTAGAAATATCTTCATACCCCATCTGCCTTACTTCTAGCTAGTAAGGATCACATAATTCCTAACAAAGTTTTGACACAGATTCACAGTTCGGGCATTCAGAACATATAGAACGTTGCTGTAAGCAAGCACATTCTCATTCAAAGTTGCAAGTTACTATGTAGGAACAAGTTTGTATAGGTATTTCAAAGATGCCCAGAACTGAGCTAAACGTTGTATGTCTCCAACTCCTAGAAATAACTTCATGCCCCATCTCAATTACTTCCAGATAGTAAGGATCACATAATTCCTAACAAAGTTTTGACACAGATTCCCAATTCGGGCCTTCAGAACATATAGCACGTTGCTGTAAGCAAGCACATTCTCATTCAAAGTTGCAAGTTACTATGTAGGAACAAGTTTGTACAGGAATTTCAATGATGCCCAGAACTGAGCTAAAGTGGGTATGTCTCCAACTCCTAGAAATATCTTCATACACCATCTGCCTTACTTCCAGCTAGTAAGGATCACATAATTCCTAACAAAGTTTTGACACAGATTCACAGTTCGGGCATTCAGAACATATAGCTCGTTGCTGTAAGCAAGCACATTCTCATTCAAAGTTGTAAGTTACTATGAAGGAACAAGTTTGTATAGGTATTTCAAGATGCCCAGAACTGTGCTAAACTTGATATGTCTCAAACTCCTAGAAATAACTTCATGCCCCATCTCCCTTACTTCCAGCTAGTAAGGATCACATAATTCCTAACAAAGTTTTGACACAGATTCCCAATTCGGGCATTCAGAACTTATAGCACGTTGCTGTAAGCAAGCACAATCTCATTCAAAGTTGCAAGTTACTATGTAGGAACAAGTTTGTATAGGTATTCAAAGATGCCCAGAACTGAGCTAAACGTTGTATGTCTCCAACTCCTAGAAATAACTTCATGCCCCATCTCAATTACTTCCAGATAGTAAGGATCACATATTTCCTAACAAAGTTTTGACACAGATTCCCAATTCGGGCCTTCAGAACATATAGCACGTTGCTGTAAGCAAGCACATTCTCATTCAAAGTTGCAAGTTACTATGTAGGAACAAGTATGTATAGGTATTTCAAAGTTGCCCAGAACTGAGCAAAACTTGGTATGTGTCCTACTCCTAGATATAACTTCATGACCCATCTCCCTTACTTCCAGCTAGTAAGGATCACATAATTTCTAACAAAGTTTTGACACAGATTCCCAATTCGGGCATTCAGAACATATAGCACGTTGCTGTAAGCAAGCACATTCTCATTCAAAGTTGCAAGTTACTATCTAGGAACAAGTTTGTATAGGACTTTCAAAGATGCCCAGAACTGAGCTAATCTTGGTATGTCTCCAACTCCTAGAAATAACTTCATGCCCCAACTCCCTTGCTTCCAGCTAGTAAGGATCACATAATTCCTAATAAAGTTTTGACACAGATTCCCAATTCTGGCATTCAAAACATATAGCACGTTGCTGTAAGCAAGCACATTCTCATTCAAAGTTGCAAGTTACTATGTAGGAACAAGTTTGTATAGGTATTTCAAAGATGCCCAGAACTGAGCTAAAGTGGGTATGTCTCCAACTCCTAGAAATAACTTCATGCCCCATCTCCCTTACTTCCAGCTAGTAAGGATCACATAATTCCTAACAAAGTTTTGACACAGATTCCAAATTCGGGCATTCAGAACATATAGCACGTTGCTGTAAGCAAGCACATTCTCATTCAAAGTTGCAAGTTACTATGTAGGAACAAGTTTGTATAGGTATTTCAAAGATGCCCAGAACTGAGCTAAACGATGTATGTCTCCAACTCCTAGAAATAACTTCATGCCCCATCTCTCTTACTTCCAGCTAGTAAGGATCACATATTTCCTAACAAAGTTTTGACACAGATGCCCAATTCGGGCATTCAGAACATATAGCACGTTGCTGTAAGCAAGCACATTCTCATTCAAAGATGCAAGTGACTATGTAGGAACAAGTTTGTATAGGTATTTCAAAGATGCCCAGAACTGAGCTAAACGTTGTATGTCTCCAACTCCTAGAAATATCTTCATGCCCCATCTTTCTTACTTACAGCTAGTAAGGATCACATAATTTCTAACAAAGTTTTGACACAGATTCCCAATTCGGGCATTCAGAACATATAGCACGTTGCTGTAAGCAAGCACATTCTCATTCAAAGTTGCAAGTTACTATGTAGGAACAAGTTTGTATAGGTATTTCAAAGATGCCCAGAACTGAGCTAAACCTTGTATGTCTCCAACTCCTGGAAATAACTTCATGCCCCATCTCCCTTACTTCCAGCTAGTAAGGATCACATAATTCCTAACAAAGTTTTGACACAGATTGCCAATTCGGGCATTCAGAACATATAGCACGTTGCTGTAAGCAAGCACATTCTCATTCAAAGTTGCAATTTACTATGTAGGAACAAGTTTGTATAGGTATTTCAAAGATGCCCAGAACTGAGCTAAACGTTGTATGTCTCCAACTCCTAGAAAAACTTAATGCCCCATCTCCCTTACTGCCAGCTAGTAAGGATCACATAATTCCTAACAAAGTTTTGACACAGATTCCCAATTCGGGCATTCAGAACATATAGCACGTTGATGTAAGCAAGCACATTCTCATTCAAAGTTGCAAGTTACTATGTAGGAACAAGTTTGTATAGGTATTTCAAAGATGCCCAGAACTGAGATAAACGTTGTCTGTCTCCAACGCCTAGAAATAACTTCATGACCGATCTCCCTTACTTCCAGCTAGTAAGGATCACATAATTCCTAACAAAGTTTTGACACAGATTCCCAATTCGGGCATTCAGAACATATAGCACGTTGCTGTAAGCAAACACATTCTCATTCAAAGTTGCAAGTTACTATGTAAGAACAAGTTTGTATAGGACTTTCAAAGATGCCCAGAACTGAGCTAAACTTGGTATATCTCCAACTCCTAGAAATAACTTCATGCCCCATCTCCCTTACTTCCAGCTAGTAAGGATCACATAATTCCTAACAAAGTTTTGACACAGATTCCCAATTCGGGCATTCAGAACATGTAGCATGTTGCTGTAAGCAAGCACATTCTCATTCAAAGTTGCAAGTTACTATGTAGGAACAAGTTTGTATAAGTATTTCAAAGATGCCCAGATCTGTGCTAAACTTGCTATGTGTCCATCTCCTAGAAATAACTTCATGCCCCATCTCTCTTACTTCCAGCTAGTAAGGATCACATAATTCCTAACAAAGTTTTGACACAGATTACTAATTCGGGCATTCTGAACATATAGCACGTTGCTGTAAGCAAGCACATTCTCATTCAAAGTTGCAAGTTACTATGTAGGAACAAGTTTGTATAGGTATTTCAAAGTTGCCCAGAACTGAGCAAAACTTGGTATGTGTCCAACTCCTAGATATAACTTCATGACCCATCTCCCTTACTTCCAGCTAGTAAGGATCACATAATTTCTAACAAAGTTTTGACACAGATTCCCAATTCGGGCATTCAGAACATATAGCACGTTGCTGTAAGCAAGCCCATTCTCATTCAAAGTTGCAAGTTACTATCTAGGAACAAGTTTGTATAGGACTTTCAAAGATGCCCAGAACTGAGCTAATCTTGGTATGTCTCCAACTCCTAGAAATAACTTCATGCCCCAACTCCCTTGCTTCCAGCTAGTAAGGATCACATAATTCCTTATAAAGTTTTGACACAGATTCCCAATTCGGGCATTCAAAACATATAGCACGTTGTTGTAAGCAAGCACATTCTCATTCAAAGTTGCAAGTTACTATGTAGGAACAAGTTTGTATAGGTATTTCAAAGATGCCCAGAACTGAGCTAAAGTGGGTATGTCTCCAACTCCTAGAAATAACTTCATGCCCCATCTCACTAACTTCCAGCTAGTAAGGATCACATAATTCCTAACAAAGTTTTGACACAGATTCCAAATTCGGGCATTCAGAACATATAGCACGTTGCTGTAAGCAAGCACATTCTCATTCAAAGTTGCAAGTTACTATGTAGGAACAAGTTTGTATAGGTATTTCAAAGATGCCCAGAACTGAGCTAAACCTTGTATGTCTCCAACTCCTGGAAATAACTTCATGCCCCACCTCCCTTACTTCCAGCTAGTAAGGATCACATAATTCCTAACAAAGTTTTGACACAGATTGCCAATTCGGGCATTCAGAACATATAGCACGTTGCTGTAAGCAAGCACATTCTCATTCAAAGTTGCAATTTACTATGTAGGAACAAGTATGTATAGGTATTTCAAAGATGCCCAGAACTGAGCTAAACGTTGCATGTCTCCAACTCCTAGAAATAACTTAATGCCCCATCTCCCTTACTGCCAGCTAGTAAGGATCACATAATTCCTAACAAAGTTTTGACACAGATTCCCAATTCGGGCATTCAGAACATATAGCACGTTGCTGTAAGCAAGCACATTCTCATTCAAAGTTGCAAGTTACTATGTAGGAACAAGTTTGTATAGGTATTTCAAAGATGCCCAGAACTGAGATAAACGTTGTCTGTCTCCAACGCCAAGAAATAACTTCATGACCGATCTCCCTTACTTCCAGCTAGTAAGGATCACATAATTCCTAACAAAGTTTTGACACAGATTCCCAATTCGGGCATTCAGAACATATAGCACGTTGCTGTAAGCAAACACATTCTCATTCAAAGTTGCAAGTTACTATGTAAGAACAAGTTTGTATAGGACTTTCAAAGATGCCCAGAACTGAGCTAAACTTGGTATATCTCCAACTCCTAGAAATAACTTCATGCCCCATCTCCCTTACTTCCAGCTAGTAAGGATCACATAATTCCTAACAAAGTTTTGACACAGATTCCCAATTCGGGCATTCAGAACATGTAGCACGTTGCTGTAAGCAAGCACATTCTCATTCAAAGTTGCAAGTTACTATGTAGGAACAAGTTTGTATAAGTATTTCAAAGATGCCCAGATCTGTGCTAAACTTGCTATGTGTCCATCTCCTAGAAATAACTTCATGCCCCATCTCTCTTACTTCCAGCTAGTAAGGATCACATAATTCCTAACAATGTTTTGACACAGATTCCCAATTCGGGCATTCTGAACATATAGCACGTTGCTGTAAGCAAGCACATTCTCATTCAAAGTTGCAAGTTACTATGTAGGAACAAGTTTGTATAGGTATTTCAAAGATGCCCAGAACTGAGCTAAACTTGGTATGTCTCCAACTCCTAGAAATAACTTCATGCCCCATCTCCCTTACTTCCAGCTAGTAAGGATCACATAATTCCTAACAAAGTTTTGACACAGATTCCCAATTCGGGCATTCAGAACATATAGCACGTTGCTGTAAGCAAGCACATTCTCATTCAAAGTTGCAAGTTACTATGTAGGAACAAGTTTGTATAGGTATTTCAAAGATGCCCGGAACTGAGCTAAACGTTGTATGTCTCCAACTCCTAGAAATAACTTCATGCCTCATCTCCCTTACTTCCAGCTAGTAAGGATCACATAATTCCTAACAAACTTGTGACACATATTCCCAAATTGGGCATTCAGAACATGTAGCACGTTGCTGTAAGCAAGCACATTCTCATTGAAATTTGCAAGTTACTATGTAGGAACAAGTTTGTATAGGACTTTCAAAGATACCCTGAACTGAGCTAAACTTGGTATATCTCCAACTCCTAGAAATAACTTGATGCCCCATCTCCCTTAATTCCAGCTAGTAAGGATCAGATAATTCCTAACAAAGTTTTGACACAGATTCCCAATTCGGGCATTCAGAACATGTAGCACGTTGCTGTAAGCAAGCACATTCTCATTCAAAGTTGCAAATTACTATGTAGGAACAAGTTTGTTTAGGTATTTCAAAGATGCACAGATCTGTGCTAAACTTGGTATGTGTCCATCTCCTAGAAATAACTTCATGCCCCATCTCCCTTACTTCCAGCTTGTAAGGATCACATAATATTCCTAACAAAGTTTTGACACAGATTCCCAATTCGGTCATTCAGAACATATAGCACGTTGCTGTAAGCAAGCACATTCTCCTTCAAAATTGCAACTTACTATGTAGGAACAAGTTTGTATAGGTATTTCAAAGATACCCAGATCTGAGCTAAACTTGGTATGTCTCCAACTCCTAGAAATAACTTCATGCCCCATCTCCCTTACTTCCAGCTAGTATGGATCACATAATTTCTAACAAAGATTTCACACAGATTCCCAATTCGGGCATTCAGAACATATAGCACGTTGCTGTAAGCAAACACATTCTCATTCAAAGTTGCAAGTTACTATGTAGGAACAAGTTTGTATAGGTATTTCAAAGATGCCCAGACCTGAGCTAAACTTTGTATGTCTCCAACTCCTAGAAATAACTTCATGCCCCATCTCCCTTACTTCCAGCTAGTAAGGATCACATAATTCCTAATAATGTTTTGACACAGATTCCCAATTCGGGCATTCAGAACATCTAGCACGTTGCTGTAAGCAAGCACATTCTCATTCAAAGTTGGAAGTTACTATGTAGGAACAAGTTTGTATAGGTATTTCAAAGATGCCCAGAACTGAGCTAAACGTTGTATGTCTCCAACGCCTAGAAATAACTTCATGACCGATCTCCCTTACTTCCAGCTAGTAAGGATCACATAATTCCTAACAAAGTTTTGACACAGATTCCCAATTCGGGCATTCAGAACATATAGCACGTTGCTGTAAGCAAGCACATTCTCATTCAAAGTTGCAAGTTACTATGTAAGAACAAGTTTGTATAGGACTTTCAAAGATGCCCAGAACTGAGCTAAAGTGGGTATGTCTCCAACTCCTAGAAATAACTTCATGCCCCATCTCCCTTACTTCCAGCTAGTAAGGATCACATAATATTCCTAACAAAGCTTTGACACAGATTCCCAATTCGGGCATTCAGAACATATAGCACGTTGCTGTAAGCAAGCACATTCTCATTCAAAGTTGCAAGTTACTATGTAGGAACAGGTTTGTATAGGTATTTCAAAGATGCCCAGAACTGAGCTAAACTTGGTATGTCTCCAACTCCTAGAAATAACTTCATGCCCCATCTCCCTTACTTCCAGCTAGTAAGGATCACATATTTCCTAACAAAGTTTTGACACAGATTCCCAATTCGGGCATTCAGAACATATAGCACGTTGCTGTAAGCAAGCACATTCTCATTCAAAGTTGCAAGTTACTATGTAGGAACAAGTTTGTATAGGTATTTCAAAGATGCCCAGAACTGAGATAAACGTTGTCTGTCTCCAACGCCTAGAAATAACTTCATGACCGATCTCCCTTACTTCCAGCTAGTAAGGATCACATAATTCCTAACAAAGTTTTGACACAGATTCCCAATTCGGGCATTCAGAACATATAGCACGTTGCTGTAAGCAAACACATTCTCATTCAAAGTTGCAAGTTACTATGTAAGAACAAGTTTGTATAGGACTTTCAAAGATGCCCAGAACTGAGCTAAACTTGGTATATCTCCAACTCCTAGAAATAACTTCATGCCCCATCTCCCTTACTTCCAGCTAGTAAGGATCACATAATTCCTAACAAAGTTTTCACACAGATTCCCAATTCGGGCATTCAGAACATGTAGCACGTTGCTGTAAGCAAGCACATTCTCATTCAAAGTTGCAAGTTATTATGTAGGAACAAGTTTGTATAAGTATTTCAAAGATGCCCAGATCTGTGCTAAACTTGCTATGTGTCCATCTCCTAGAAATAACTTCATGCCCCATCTCTCTTACTTCCAGCTAGTAAGGATCACATAATTCCTAACAAAGTTTTGACACAGATTCCCAATTCGGGCATTCTGAACATATAGCACGTTGCTGTAAGCAAGCACATTCTCATTCAAAGTTGGAATTTACTATGTAGGAACAAGTTTGTATAGGTATTTCAAAGATGCCCAGAACTGACCTAAACTTGGTATGTCTCCAACTCCTAGAAATAACTTCATGCCCCATCTCCCTTACTTCCAGCTAGTAAGGATCACATAATTCCTAACAAAGTTTTGACACAGATTCCCAATTCGGGCATTCAGAACATATAGCACGTTGCTGTTAGCAAGCACATTCTCATTCAAAGTTGCAAGTTACTATGTAGGAACAAGTTTGTATAGGTATTTCAAAGATGCCCGGAACTGAGCTAAACGTTGTATGTCTCCAACTCCTAGAAATAACTTCATGCCTCATCTCCCTTACTTCCAGCTACTAAGGATCACATAATTCCTAACAAACTTGTGACACATATTCCCAAATTGGGCATTCAGAACATGTAGCACGTTGCTGTAAGCAAGCACATTCTCATTGAAATTTGCAAGTTACTATGTAGGAACAAGTTTGTATAGGACTTTCAAAGATGCCCTGAACTGAGCTAAACTTGGTATATCTCCAACTCCTAGAAATAACTTGATGCCCCATCTCCCTTAATTCCAGCTAGTAAGGATCACATAATTCCTAACAAAGTTTTGACACAGATTCCCAATTCGGGCATTCAGAACATGTAGCACGTTGCTGTAAGCAAGCACATTCTCATTCAAAGTTGCAAATTACTATGTAGGAACAAGTTTGTTTAGGTATTTCAAAGATGCCCAGATCTGTGCTAAACTTGGTATGTGTCAAGCTCCTAGAAATAACTTCATGCCCCATCTCCCTTACTTCCAGCTTGTAAGGATCACATAATATTCCTAACAAAGTTTTGACACAGATTCCCAATTCGGTCATTCAGAACATCTAGCACGTTGCTGTAAGCAAGCACATTCTCATTCAAAGTTGCAAGTTACTATGTAGGAACAAGTTTGTATAGGTATTTCAAAGATGCCCAGAACTGAGCTAAACGTTGTATGTCTCCAACGCCTAGAAATAACTTCATGACCGATCTCCCTTACTTCCAGCTAGTAAGGATCACATAATTCCTAACAAAGTTTTGACACAGATTCCCAATTCGGGCATTCAGAACATATAGCACGTTGCTGTAAGCAAGCACATTCTCATTCAAAGTTGCAAGTTACTATGTAAGAACAAGTTTGTATAGGACTTTCAAAGATGCCCAGAACTGAGCTAAAGTGGGTATGTCTCCAACTCCTAGAAATAACTTCATGCCCCATCTCCCTTACTTCCAGCTAGTAAGGATCACATAATATTCCTAACAAAGTTTTGACACAGATTCCCAATTCGGGCATTCAGAACATATAGCACGTTGCTGTAAGCAAGCACATTCTCATTCAAAGTTGCAAGTTACTATGTAGGAACAGGTTTGTATAGGTATTTCAAAGATGCCCAGAACTGAGCTAAACTTGGTATGTCTCCAACTCCTAGAAATAACTTCATGCCCCATCTCCCTTACTTCCAGCTAGTAAGGATCACATAATTCCTAACAAAGTTTTGACACAGATTCCCAATTCGGGCATTCAGAACATATAGCACGTTGCTGTAAGCAAGCACATTCTCATTCAAAGTTGCAAGTTACTATGTAGGAACAAGTTTGTACAGGAATTTCAATGATGCCCAGAACTGAGCTAAAGTGGGTATGTCTCCAACTCCTAGAAATATCTTCATACCCCATCTGCCTTACTTCCAGCTAGTAAGGATCACATAATTCCTAACAAAGTTTTGACACAGATTCACAGTTCGGGCATTCAGAACATATAGCTCGTTGCTGTAAGCAAGCACATTCTCATTCAAAGTTGCAAGTTACTATGAAGGAACAAGTTTGTATAGGTATTTCAAAGATGCCCAGAACTGTGCTAAACTTGATATGTCTCCAACTCCTAGAAATAACTTCATGCCCCATCTCCCTTACTTCCAGCTAGTAAGGATCACATAATTCCTAACAAAGTTTTGACACAGATTCCCAATTCGGGCATTCAGAACTTATAGCACGTTGCTGTAAGCAAGCACAATCTCATTCAAAGTTGCAAGTTACTATGTAGGAACAAGTTTGTATAGGTATTAAAAAGATGCCCAGAACTGAGCTAAACGTTGTATGTCTCCAACTCCTAGAAATAACTTCATGCCCCATCTCAATTACTTCCAGATAGTAAGGATCACATAATTCCTAACAAAGTTTTGACACAGATTCCCAATTCGGGCCTTCAGAACATATAGCACGTTGCTGTAAGCAAGCACATTCTCATTCAAAGTTGCAAGTTACTATGTAGGAACAAGTATGTATAGGTATTTCAAAGTTGCCCAGAACTGAGCAAAACTTGGTATGTGTCCAACTCCTAGATATAACTTCATGACCCATCTCCCTTACTTCCAGCTAGTAAGGATCACATAATTTCTAACAAAGTTTTGACACAGATTCCCAATTCGGGCATTCAGAACATATAGCACGTTGCTGTAAGCAAGCACATTCTCATTCAAAGTTGCAAGTTACTATCTAGGAACAAGTTTGTATAGGACTTTCAAAGATGCCCAGAACTGAGCTAATTTTGGTATGTCTCCAACTCCTAGAAATAACTTCATGCCCCAACTCCCTTGCTTCCAGCTAGTAAGGATCACATAATTCCTAATAAAGTTTTGACACAGATTCCCAATTCGGGCATTCAAAACATATAGCACGTTGCTGTAAGCAAGCACATTCTCATTCAAAGTTGCAAGTTACTATGTAGGAACAAGTTTGTATAGGTATTTCAAAGATGCCCAGAACTGAGCTAAAGTGGGTATGTCTCCAACTCCTAGAAATAACTTCATGCCCCATCTCACTAACTTCCAGCTAGTAAGGATCACATAATTCCTAACAAAGTTTTGACACAGATTCCCAATTCGGGCATTCAGAACATATAGCACGTTGCTGTAAGCAAGCACATTCTCATTCAAAGTTGCAAGTTACTATGTAGGAACAAGTTTGTATAGGTATTTCAAAGATGCCCAGAACTGAGCTAAACGATGTATGTCTCCAACTCCTAGAAAAAACTTCATGCCCCATCTCTCTTACTTCCAGCTAGTAAGGATCACATATTTCCTAACAAAGTTTTGACACAGATTCCCAATTCGGGCTTTCAGAACATATAGCACGTTGCTGTAAGCAAGCACATTCTCATTCAAAGATGCAAGTGACTATGTAGGAACAAGTTTGTATAGGTATTTCAAAGATGCCCAGAACTGAGCTAAACGTTGTATGTCTCCAACTCCTAGAAATATCTTCATGCCCCATCTTTCTTACTTACAGCTAGTAAGGATCACATAATTTCTAACAAAGTTTTGACACAGATTCCCAATTCGGGCATTCAGAACATATAGCACGTTGCTGTAAGCAAGCACATTCTCATTCAAAGTTGCAAGTTACTATGTAGGAACAAGTTTGTATAGGTATTTCAAAGATGCCCAGAACTGAGCTAAACGTTGTATGTCTCCAACTCCTAGAAATAACTTAATGCCCCATCTCCCTTACTGCCAGCTAGTAAGGATCACATAATTCCTAACAAAGTTTTGACACAGATTCCCAATTCGGGCATTCAGAACATATAGCACGTTGCTGTAAGCAAGCACATTCTCATTCAAAGTTGCAAGTTACTATGTAGGAACAAGTTTGTATAGGTATTTCAAAGATGCCCAGAACTGAGATAAACGTTGTCTGTCTCCAACGCCTAGAAATAACTTCATGACCGATCTCCCTTACTTCCAGCTAGTAAGGATCACATAATTCCTAACAAAGTTTTGACACAGATTCCCAATTCGGGCATTCAGAACATATAGCACGTTGCTGTAAGCAAACACATTCTCATTCAAAGTTGCAAGTTACTATGTAAGAACAAGTTTGTATAGGACTTTCAAAGATGCCCAGAACTGAGCTAAACTTGGTATATCTCCAACTCCTAGAAATAACTTCATGCCCCATCTCCCTTACTTCCAGCTAGTAAGGATCACATAATTCCTAACAAAGTTTTGACACAGAATCCCAATTCGGGCATTCAGAACATGTAGCACGTTGCTGTAAGCAAGCACATTCTCATTCAAAGTTGCAAGTTACTATGTAGGAACAAGTTTGTATAAGTATTTCAAAGATGCCCAGATCTGTGCTAAACTTGCTATGTGTCCATCTCCTAGAAATAACTTCATGCCCCATCTCTCTTACTTCCAGCTAGTAAGGATCACATAATTCCTAACAAAGTTTTGACACAGATTCCCAATTCGGGCATTCTGAACATATAGCACGTTGCTGTAAGCAAGCACATTCTCATTCAAAGTTGGAAGTTACTATGTAGGAACAAGTTTGTATAGGTATTTCAAAGATGCCCAGAACTGAGCTAAACTTGGTATGTCTCCAACTCCTAGAAATAACTTCATGCCCCATCTCCCTTACTTCCAGCTAGTAAGGATCACATAATTCCTAACAAAGTTTTGACACAGATTCCCAATTCGGGCATTCAGAACATATAGCACGTTGCTGTAAGCAAGCACATTCTCATTCAAAGTTGCAAGTTACTATGTAGGAACAAGTTTGTATAGGTATTTCAAAGATGCCCGGAACTGAGCTAAACGTTGTATGTCTCCAACTCCTAGAAATAACTTCATGCCTCATCTCCCTTACTTCCAGCTAGTAAGGATCACATAATTCCTAACAAACTTGTGACACATATTCCCAAATTGGGCATTCAGAACATGTAGCACGTTGCTGTAAGCAAGCACATTCTCATTGAAATTTGCAAGTTACTATGTAGGAACAAGTTTGTATAGGACTTTCAAAGATGCCCTGAACTGAGCTAAACTTGGTATATCTCCAACTCCTAGAAATAACTTGATGCCCCATCTCCCTTAATTCCAGCTAGTAAGGATCACATAATTCCTAACAAAGTTTTGACACAGATTCCCAATTCGGGCATTCAGAACATGTAGCACGTTGCCGTAAGCAAGCACATTCTCATTCAAAGTTGCAAATTACTATGTAGGAACAAGTTTGTTTAGGTATTTCAAAGATGCCCAGATCTGTGCTAAACTTGGTATGTGTCCATCTCCTAGAAATAACTTCATGCCCCTCTCCCTTACTTCCAGCTAGTAAGGATCACATAATATTCCTAACAAAGTTTTGACACAGATTCCCAATTCGGTCATTCAGAACATATAGCACGTTGCTGTAAGCAAGCACATTCTCCTTCAAAATTGCAAGTTACTATGTAGGAACAAGTTTGTATAGGTATTTCAAAGATACCCAGATCTGAGCTAAACTTGGTATGTCTCCAACTCCTAGAAATAACTTCATGCCCCATCTCCCTTACTTCCAGCTAGTATGGATCACATAATTTCTAACAAAGCTTTCACACAGATTCCCAATTCGGGCATTCAGAACATATAGCACGTTGCTGTAAGCAAACACATTCTCATTCAAAGTTGCAAGTTACTATGTAGGAACAAGTTTGTATAAGTATTTCAAAGATGCCCAGACCTGAGCTAAACTTTGTATGTCTCCAACTCCTAGAAATAACTTCATGCCCCATCTCCCTTACTTCCAGCTAGTAAGGATCACATAATTCCTAATAATGTTTTGACACAGATTCCCAATTCGGGCATTCAGAACATCTAGCACGTTGCTGTAAGCAAGCACATTCTCATTCAAAGTTGCAAGTTACTATGTAGGAACAAGTTTGTATAGGTATTTCAAAGATGCCCAGAACTGAGCTAAACGTTGTATGTCTCCAACGCCTAGAAATAACTTCATGACCGATCTCCCTTACTTCCAGCTAGTAAGGATCACATAATTCCTAACAAAGTTTTGACACAGATTCCCAATTCGGGCATTCAGAACATATAGCACGTTGCTGTAAGCAAGCACATTCTCATTCAAAGTTGCAAGTTACTATGTAAGAACAAGTTTGTATAGGACTTTCAAAGATGCCCAGAACTGAGCTAAACTTGGTATATCTCCAACTCCTAGAAATAACTTCATGCCCCATCTCCCTTACTTCCAGCTATTAAGGATCACATAATTCCTAACAATGTTTTGACACAGATTCCCAAATCGGGCATTCAGAACATGTAGCACGTTGCTGTAAGCAAGCACATTCTCATTCAAAGTTGCAAGTTACTATGTAGGAACAAGTTTGTATAGGTATTTCAAAGATGCCCAGAACTGAGCTAAATTGGTATGTCTCCAACTCCTAGAAATAGCTTCATACCCCATCTCCCTTACTTCCAGCTAGTAAGGATCACATAATTCCTAACAAAGTTTTGACACAGATTCCCAATTCGGGCATTCAGAACATATAGCACGTTGCTGTAAGCAAGCACATTCTCATTCAAAGTTGCAAGTTACTATGTAGGAACAAGTTTGTATAGGTATTTCAAAGATGCCCAGAACTGAGCTAAACTTGGTATGTCTCCAACTTCTAGAAATAACTTCATGCCCCATCTCCCTTACTTCCAGCTAGTAAGGATCACATAATTCCTAACAAAGTTTTGACACAGATTCCCAATTCGGGTATTCAGAACATATAGCACGTTGCTGTAAGCAAGCACATTCTCATTCAAAGTTGCAAGTTACTATGTAGGAACAAGTTTGTATAGGTATTTCAAAGATGCCCAGAACTGAGCTAAACGTTGTATGTCTCCAACTCCTAGAAATAACTTCATGCCCCATCTCCCTTACTACCAGCTAGTAAGGATCACATTATTTCTAACAAAGTTTTGACACATATTCCCATTTCGGGCATTCAGAACATATAGCACGTTTCTGTATGCAAGCACATTCTCATTCAAAGTTTCAAGTTACTATGTAGGAACAAGTTTGTATAGGTATTTCAAAGATGCCCAGAACTGAGCTAAACTTGGTATGTCTCCACCTCCTAGAAATAACTTCACGCCCCATCTCACTTACTTCCAGCTAGTAAGGATCACATAATTTCTAACAAAGTTTTGACACAGATTCCCAATTCGGGCATTCAGAACATATACCACGTTGCTGTAAGCAAGCACATTCTCATTCAAAGTTGCAAGTTACTATGTAGGAACAAGTTTGTATAGGTATTTCAAAGATGCCCAGAAGTGAGCTAAACTTTGTATGTGTCCAACTCCTAGAAATAACTTCATGCCCCAACTCCCTTACTTCCAGCTAGTAAGGATCACATAATTCCTAACAAAGTTTTGACACAGATTCCAAATTCGGGCATTCAGAACATATAGCACGTTGCTGTAAGCAAGCACATTCTCATTCAAAGTTGCAAGTTACTATGTAGGAACAAGTTTGTATAGGTATTTCAAAGATGCCCAGAACTGAGCTAAACTTGGTATGTGTCAAACTCCTAGAAATAACATCATGCCCCATCTCCCTTACTTCCAGCTAGTAAGGATCACATAATTCCTAACAAAGTTTTGACACAGATTCCCAATTCGGGCATTCAGAACAGATAGCACGTTGCTGTAAGCAAGCACATTCTCATTCAAAGTTGCATGTTACTATGTAGGAACAAGTTTGTATAGGTATTTCAAAGATGCCCAGAACTGAGCTAAACTTGGTATGTCTCCAACTCCTAGAAATAACTTCATGCCCCATATCCCTTACTTCCAGCTAGTAAGGATCACATAATTCCTAACAAAGTTTTGACACAGATTCCCAATTCGGGCATTCAGAACATGTAGCACGTTGCTGTAAGCAAGCACATTCTCATTCAAAGTTGCAAGTTACTATGTAGGAACAAGTTTGTATAGGAATTTCAAAGATGCCCAGAACTGAGCTAAACTTGGTATGTCTCCAACTCCTAGAAATAGCTTCATGCCCCATCTCCCTTACTTCCAGCTAGTAAGGATCACATAATTCCTAACAAAGTTTTGACACAGATTCCCAATTCGGGCATTCAGAACAAATAGCACGTTGCTGTAAGCAAGCATATTCTCATTCAAAGTTGCAAGTTACTATGTAGGAACAAGTTTGTATAGGTATTTCAAAGATGCCCAGAACTGAGCTAAACTTGGTATGTGTCCAACTCATAGAAATCACTTCATGCCCCATCTCCCTTACTTCCAGCTAGTAAGGATCACATAATTCCTAACAAAGTTTTGACACAGATTCCCAAATCGGGCATTCAGAACATATAGCACGTTGCTGTAAGCAAGCACATTTACATTCAAAGTTGCAAGTTACTATGTAGGAACAAGTTTGTATAGGTATTTCAAAGATGCCCAGAACTGAGCTAAAGTGGGTATGTCTCAAACTCCTAGAAATAACTTCATGCCCCATCTCCCTTACTTCCAGCTAGTAAGGATCACATAATTACTAACAAAGTTTTGACACAGATTCCCAATTCGGGCAATCAGAACATATAGCACGTTGCTGTAAGCAAGCACATTCTCATTCAAAGTTGCAAGTTACTATGTAGGAACAAGTTTGTATAGGTATTTCAAAGATGCCCGAAACTGAGCTAAACGTTGTATGTCTCCAACTCCTAGAAATAACTTCATGCCTCATCTCCCTTACTTCCAGCTAGTAAGGATCACATAATTCCTAACAAACTTGTGACACATATTCCCAAATTGGGCATTCAGAACATGTAGCACGTTGCTGTAAGCAAGCACATTCTCATTGAAATTTGCAAGTTACTATGTAGGAACAAGTTTGTATAGGACTTTCAAAGATGCCCTGAACTGAGCTAAACTTGGTATATCTCCAACTCCTAGAAATAACTTGATGCCCCATCTCCCTTAATTCCAGCTAGTAAGGATCACATAATTCCTAACAAAGTTTTGACACAGATTCCCAATTCGGGCATTCAGAACATGTAGCACGTTGCCGTAAGCAAGCACATTCTCATTCAAAGTTGCAAATTACTATGTAGGAACAAGTTTGTTTAGGTATTTCAAAGATGCCCAGATCTGTGCTAAACTTGGTATGTGTCCATCTCCTAGAAATAACTTCATGCCCCTCTCCCTTACTTCCAGCTAGTAAGGATCACATAATATTCCTAACAAAGTTTTGACACAGATTCCCAATTCGGTCATTCAGAACATATAGCACGTTGCTGTAAGCAAGCACATTCTCCTTCAAAATTGCAAGTTACTATGTAGGAACAAGTTTGTATAGGTATTTCAAAGATACCCAGATCTGAGCTAAACTTGGTATGTCTCCAACTCCTAGAAATAACTTCATGCCCCATCTCCCTTACTTCCAGCTAGTATGGATCACATAATTTCTAACAAAGATTTCACACAGATTCCCAATTCGGGCATTCAGAACATATAGCACGTTGCTGTAAGCAAACACATTCTCATTCAAAGTTGCAAGTTACTATGTAGGAACAAGTTTGTATAAGTATTTCAAAGATGCCCAGACCTGAGCTAAACTTTGTATGTCTCCAACTCCTAGAAATAACTTCATGCCCCATCTCCCTTACTTCCAGCTAGTAAGGATCACATAATTCCTAATAATGTTTTGACACAGATTCCCAATTCGGGCATTCAGAACATCTAGCACGTTGCTGTAAGCAAGCACATTCTCGTTCAAAGTTGCAAGTTTCTATGTAGGAACAAGTTTGTATAGGTATTTCAAAGATGCCCAGAACTGAGCTAAACGTTGTATGTCTCCAACGCCTAGAAATAACTTCATGACCGATCTCCCTTACTTCCAGCTAGTAAGGATCACATAATTCCTAACAAAGTTTTGACACAGATTCCCAATTCGGGCATTCAGAACATATAGCACGTTGCTGTAAGCAAGCACATTCTCATTCAAAGTTGCAAGTTACTATGTAAGAACAAGTTTGTATAGGACTTTCAAAGATGCCCAGAACTGAGCTAAATTTGGTATATCTCCAACTCCTAGAAATAACTTCATGCCCCATCTCCCTTACTTCCAGCTAGTAAGGATCACATAATTCCTAACAATGTTTTGACACAGATTCCCAAATCGGGCATTCAGAACATGTAGCACGTTGCTGTAAGCAAGCACATTCTCATTCAAAGTTGCAAGTTACTATGTAGGAACAAGTTTGTATAGGTATTTCAAAGATGCCCAGAACTGAGCTAAATTGGTATGTCTCCAACTCCTAGAAATAGCTTCATACCCCATCTCCCTTACTTCCAGCTAGTAAGGATCACATAATTCCTAACAAAGTTTTGACACAGATTCCCAATTCGGGCATTCAGAACATATAGCACGTTGCTGTAAGCAAGCACATTCTCATTCAAAGTTGCAAGTTACTATGTAGGAACAAGTTTGTATAGGTATTTCAAAGATGCCCAGAAGTGAGCTAAACTTTGTATGTGTCCAACTCCTAGAAATAACTTCATGCCCCAACTCCCTTACTTCCAGCTAGTAAGGATCACATAATTCCTAACAAAGTTTTGACACAGATTCCAAATTCGGGCATTCAGAACATATAGCACGTTGCTGTAAGCAAGCACATTCTCATTCAAAGTTGCAAGTTACTATGTAGGAACAAGTTTGTATAGGTATTTCAAAGATGCCCAGAACTGAGCTAAACTTGGTATGTGTCAAACTCCTAGAAATAACATCATGCCCCATCTCCCTTACTTCCAGCTAGTAAGGATCACATAATTCCTAACAAAGTTTTGACACAGATTCCCAATTCGGGCATTCAGAACAGATAGCACGTTGCTGTAAGCAAGCACATTCTCATTCAAAGTTGCAAGTTACTATGTAGGAACAAGTTTGTATAGGTATTTCAAAGATGCCCAGAACTGAGCTAAACTTGGTATGTCTCCAACTCCTAGAAATAACTTCATGCCCCATCTCCCTTACTTCCAGCTAGTAAGGATCACATAATTACTAAAAAGTTTTGACACAGATTCCCAATTCGGGCAATCAGAACATATAGCACGTTGCTGTAAGCAAGCACATTCTCATTCAAAGTTGCAAGTTACTATGTAGGAACAAGTTTGTATAGGTATTTCAAAGATGCCCAGAACTGAGCTAAACTTGGTATGACTCCAACTCCTAGAAATAACTTCATACCCCGTCTCCCTTACTTCCAGCTAGTAAGGATCACATAATTCCTAACAAAGTTTTGACACAGATTCCCAATTCGGGCATTAGGAACATATAGCACGTTGCTGTAAGCAAGCACATTCTCATTCAAAGTTGCAAGTTACTATGTAGGAACAAGTTTGTATAGGACTTTCAAAGATGCCCAGAACTGAGCTAAAGTGGGTATGTCTCCAACTCCTAGAAATAACTTCATGCCCCATCTCCCTTACTTCCATCTAGTAAGGATCACATTATTTCTAACAAAGTTTTGACACATATTCCCAATTCGGGCATTCAGAACATATAGCACGTTGCTGTATGCAAGCACATTCTCATTCAAAGTTTCAAGTTACTATGTAGGAACAAGTTTGTATAGGTATTTCAAAGATGCCCAGAACTGAGCTAAACTTGGTATGTCTCCACCTCCTAGAACTAACTTCATGCCCCATCTCCCTTACTTCCAGCTAGTAAGGATCACATAATTTCTAACAAAGTTTTGACACAGATTCCCAATTCGGGCATTCAGAACATATAGCACGTAGCTGTAAGCAAGCACATTCTCATTCAAAGTTGCAAGTTACTATGTAGGAACAAGTTTGTATAGGTATTTCAAAGATGCCCAGAACTGAGCTAAACTTGGTATGTCTCCAACTCCTATAAATAACTTCATGCCCCATCTCCCTTACTTCCAGCTAGTAAGGATCACATGATTCCTAACAAAGTTTTGACACAGATTCCAAATTCGGGCATTCAGAACATATAGCACGTTGCTGTAAGCAAGCACATTCTCATTCAAAGTTGCAAGTTACTATGTAGGAACAAGTTTGTATAGGTATTTCAAAGATGCCCAGAACTGAGCTAAACGTTGTATGTCTCCAACTCCTAGAAATAACTTCATGCCCCATCTCCCTTACTTCCACCTAGTAATGATCACATAATTCCTAACAAAGTTTTGACACAGATTCCCAATTCGGGCATTCAGAACATATAGCACGTTGCTGTAAGCAAGCACATTCTCATTCAAAGTTGCAAGTTACTATGTAGGAACAAGTTTGTATAGGTATTTCAAAGATGCCCAGAACTGAGCTAAACTTGGTATGTCTCCAACTCCTAGAAATAACTTCATGCCCCATCTCCCTTACTTCCAGCTAGTAAGGATCACATAATTCCTAACAATGTTTTGACACAGATTCCCAATTCGGGCATTCAGAACATATAGCACGTTGCTGTAAGCAAGCACATTCTCATTCAAAGTTGCAAGTTACTATGTAGGAACAAGTTTGCATAGGTATTTCAAAGATGCCCAGAACTGAGCTAAACGTTGTATGTCTCCAACTCCTAGAAATAAATTCATGCTCTATGTCCCTTACTTCCAGCTAGTAAGGATCACATAATTTCTAACAAAGTTTTGACACAGATTCCCAATTCGGGCATTCAGAACATATAGCACGTTGCTGTAAGCAAGCACATTCTCCTTCAAAGTTGCAAGTTACTATGTAGGAACAAGTTTGTATAGGTATTTCAAAGATGCCCAGAACTGAGCTAAACATTGTATGTCTCCAACTCCTAGAAATAACTTCATGCCCCATCTCCCTTACTTCCAGCTGGTAAGGATCACATAATTCCTAACAAACTTTTGACACAGATTCCCAATTCGGGAATTCAGAACATATAGCACGCTGCTGTAAGCAAGCACATTCTCATTCAAAGTTGCAAGTTACTATGTAGGAACAAGTTTGTATAGGTATTTCAAAGATGCCCAGAACTGAGCTAAACTTGGTATGTCTCCAACTCCTAGAAATAACTTCATGCCCCATCTCCCTTACTTCCAGCTAGTAAGGATCACATAATTCCTAACAATGATTTGACACAGATTCCCAATTCGGGCATTCAGAACATATAGCACGTTGCTGTAAGCAAGCACATTCTCATTCAAAGTTGCAAGTTACTATGTAGGAACAAGTTTGCATAGGTATTTCAAAGATGCCCAGAACTGAGCTAAACGTTGTATGTCTCCAACTCCTAGAAATAAATTCATGCTCTATGTCCCTTACTTCCAGCTAGTAAGGATCACATAATTTCTAACAAAGTTTTGACACTGATTCCCAATTCGGGCATTCAGAACATATAGCACGTTGCTGTAAGCAAGCACATTCTCCTTCAAAGTTGCAAGTTACTATGTAGGAACAAGTTTGTATAGGTATTTCAAAGATGCCCAGAACTGAGCTAAACGTTGTATGTCTCCAACTCCTAGAAATAACTTCATGCCCCATCTCCCTTACTTCCAGCTGGTAAGGATCACATAATTCCTAACAAACTTTTGACACAGATTCCCAATTCGGGAATTCAGAACATATAGCACGCTGCTGTAAGCAAGCACATTCTCATTCAATGTTGCAAGTTACTATGTAGGAACAAGTTTGTATAGGTATTTCAAAGATGCCCAGAACTGAGCTAAACGTTGTATGTCTCCAACTCCTAGAAATAACTTCATGCCCCATCTCCCTTACTTCCAGCTAGTAAGGATCACATAATTCCTAACAAAGTTTTGACACAGATTCCCAATTCGGGCATTCAGAACATATAGCACGTTGCTGTAAGCAAGCACATTCTCATTCAAAGTTGCAATTTACTATGTAGGAACAAGTTTGTATAGGTATTTCAAAGATGCCCAGAACTGAGCTAAACTTGGTATGTCTCCAACTCCTAGAAATAACTTCATGCCCCATCTACCTTACTTCCAGCTAGTAAGGATCACATAATTTCTAACAAAGATTTGACACAGATTCCCAATTCGGGCATTCAGAACATATAGCACGTTGCTGTAAGCAAGCACATTCTCATTCAAAGTTGCAAGTTACTATGTAGGAACAAGTTTGTATAGGTATTTCAAAGATGCCCAGAACGGAGCTAAACTTGGCATGTCTCCAACTCCTAGAAATAACTTCATGCCCCATCTCCCTTACTTCCAGCTAGTAAGGATCACATAATTCCTAACAAATTTTTGACACAGATTCCCAATTCGGGCATTCAGAACATATAGCACGTTGTTGTAAGCAAGCACATTCTCATTCAAAGTTGCAAGTTACTATGTAGGAACAAGTTTGTACAGGTATTTCAAAGATGCCCAGAACTGAGCTAAACTTGGTATGTCTCCAACTCCTAGAAATAACTTCATGCCCCATCTCCCTTACTTCCAGCTAGTAAGGATCACGTAATTCCTAACAATGTTTTGACACAGATTACCAATTCGGGCATTCAGAACATTTAGCACGTTGCTGTAAGCAAGCACATTCTCATTCAAAGTTGCAAGTTACTATGTAGGAACAAGTTTGTATAGGTATTTCAAAGATGCCCAGAACTGAGCTAAACTTGGTATGTCTCCAACTCCTAGAAATAACTTCATGCCCCATCTCACTTACTTCCAGCTAGTAAGGATCACATAATTCCTAACAAAGTTTTGACACAGATTCCCAATTCGGGCATTCAGAACATATAGCACGTTGCTGTAAACAAGCACATTCTCATTCAAAGTTGCAAGTTACTATGTAGGAACAAGTTTGTATAGGTATTTCAAAGATGCCCAGAACTGAGCTAAACGTTGTATGTCTCCAACTCCTAGAAATAAGTTCATGCCCCATCTCCCTTACTTCCACCTAGTAATGATCACATAATTCCTAACAAAGTTTTGACACAGATTCCCAATTCGGGCATTCAGAACATATAGCACGTTGCTGTAAGCAAGCACATTCTCATTCAAAGTTGCAAGTTACTATGTAGGAACAAGTTTGTATAGGTATTTCAAAGATGCCCAGAACTGAGCTAAACTTGGTATGTCTCCAACTCCTAGAAATAACTTCATGCCCCATCTCCCTTACTTCCAGCTAGTAAGGATCACATAATTCCTAACAATGTTTTGACACAGATTCCCAATTCGGGCATTCAGAACATATAGCACGTTGCTGTAAGCAAGCACATTCTCATTCAAAGTTGCAAGTTACTATGTAGGAACAAGTTTGCATAGGTATTTCAAAGATGCCCAGAACTGAGCTAAACGTTGTATGTCTCCAACTCCTAGAAATAAATTCATGCTCTATGTCCCTTACTTCCAGCTAGTAAGGATCACATAATTTCTAAAAAAGTTTTGACACAGATTCCCAATTCGGGCATTCAGAACATATAGCACGTTGCTGTAAGCAAGCACATTCTCCTTCAAAGTTGCAAGTTACTATGTAGGAACAAGTTTGTATAGGTATTTCAAAGATGCCCAGAACTGAGCTAAACGTTGTATGTCTCCAACTCCTAGAAATAACTTCATGCCCCATCTCCCTTACTTCCAGCTAGTAAGGATCACATAATTCCTAACAAAGTTTTGACACAGATTCCCAATTCGGGCATTCAGAACATATAGCACGTTGCTGTAAGCAAGCACATTCTCATTCAAAGTTGCAAGTTACTATGTAGGAACAAGTTTGTATAGGTATTTCAAAGATGCCCAGAACTGAGCTAAACTTGGTATGTCTCCAACTCCTAGAAATAACTTCATGCCCCATCTCCCTTACTTCCAGCTAGTAAGGATCACATAATTTCTAACAAAGTTTTGACACAGATTCCCAATTCGGGCATTCAGAACATATAGCACGTTGCTGTAAGCAAGCACATTCTCATTCAAAGTTGCAAGTTACTATGTAGGAACAAGTTTGTATAGGTATTTCAAAGATGCCCAGAACGGAGCAAAACTTGGCATGTCTCCAACTCCTAGAAATAACTTCATGCCCCATCTCCCTTACTTCCAGCTAGTAAGGATCACATAATTCCTAACAAAGTTTTGACACAGATTCCCAATTCGGGCATTCAGAACATATAGCACGTTGCTGTAAGCAAGCACATTCTCATTCAAAGTTGCAAGTTACTATGTAGGAACAAGTTTGTATAGGTATTTCAAAGATGCCCAGGACTGAGCTAAACGTTGTATGATTCCAACTACAAGAAATAACTTCATGCCCCATCTTCCTTACTTCCAGCTATTAAGGATCACATAATTCCTAACAAAGTTTTGACACAGTTTCCCAATTCGGGCATTCAGAACATATAGCACGTTGCTGTAAGCAAGCACATTCTCATTCAAAGTTGCAAGTTACTATGTAGGAACAAGTTTGTATAGGTATTTCATAGATGCCCAGAACTGAGCTAAACTTGGTATGTCTCCAACTCCTAGAAATAACTTCATGCCCCATCTCCCTAAATTCCAGCTTGTAAGGATTACATAATTCCTAACAAAGTTTTGACACATATTCCCAATTCAGGCAATCAGAACATATAGCACGTTGCTGTAAGCAAGCACATTCTCATTCAAAGTTGCAAGTTACTATGTAGGAACAAGTTTGTATAGGTATTTCAAAGATGCCTAGAACTGAGCTAAACTTGGTATGTCTCCAACTCCTAGAAATAACATCATGCCCCATCTCCCTTACTTCCATCTAGTAAGGATCACATAATTTCTAACTATGTTTTGAAACAGATTCCCAATTCGGGCATTCAGAACATATAGCACGTTGCTGTAAGCAAGCACATTCTCATTCCAAGTTGCAAGTTACTATGTAGGAACAAGTTTGTATAAGTATTTCAAAGATGCCCAGAACTGAGCTAAAGTGGGTATGTCTCCAACTCCTAGAAATAACATCATGCCCCATCTTACTTACTTCCAGCTAGTAAGGATCACATTATTCCTAACAAAGTTTTGACACAGATTCCCAATTCGGTCATTAGGAACATATAGCACGTTGCTGTAAGCAAGCATTTCTCATTCAAAGTTGCAAGTTACTATGTAGGAACAAGTTTGTATAGGTATTTCAAAGATGCCCAGAACTGAGCTAAACTTGGTATGTCTCCAACTCCTAGAAATAACTTCATGCCCCATCTCCATTACTTCCAGCTAGTAAGGATCACATAATTCCTAACAAAGTTTTGACACAGTTTCCCAATTCGGGCATTCAGAACATATAGCACGTTGCTGTAAGCAAGCACATTCTCATTCAAAGTTGCAAATTACTATATAGGAACAAGTTTGTATAGGTATTTCAAAGATGCCCAGAACTGAGCTAAACGTTGTATGTCTCCAACTCCTAGATATAACTTCATGCCCCATCTCCCTTACTTCCAGCTAGTAAGGATCACATAATTCCTAAAAAAGTTTTGACACAGATTCCCAATTCGGGCATTCAGAACATATAGCACGTTGCTGTAAGCAAGCACATTCTCATTCAAAGTTGCAAGTTACTATGTAGGAACAAGTTTGTATAGGTATTTCAAAGATGCCCAGAACTGAGCTAAATGTTGTATGATTCCAACTCCTAGAAATAACTTCATGCCCCATCGCCCTTACTTCCAGCTAGTAAGGATCACATAATTCCTAACAAATTTTTACACAGATTCCCAATTCGGGCATTCAGACTATATAGCACGTTGCTGTAAGCAAGCACATTCTCATTCAATGTTGCAAGTTACTATGTAGGAACAAGTTTGTATAGGTATTTCAAAGATGCCCAGAAATGAGCTTAACTTGGTATGTCTCCAACTCTTAGAAATAACTTCATGCCCCATCTCCCTTACTTCCAGCTAGTAAGGATCACATAATTCCTAACAAAGTTTTGACACAGTTTCCCATTTCGGGCATTCAGAACATATAGCACGTTGCTGTAAGCAAACACATTCTCATTCAAAGTTGCAAGTTACTATGTAGGAACAAGTTTGTATAGGTATTTCAAAGATGCCCAGAACTGAGCTAAACTTGGTATGTCTCCAACTCCTAGAAATAACTTCATGCCCCATCTCCATTACTTCCAGCTAGTAAGGGTCACATAATTCCTAACAAAGTTTTGACACAGATTCCCAATTCGGGCATTCAGAACATATAGCACGTTGCTGTAAGCAAGCACATTCTCATTCAAAGTTGCAAATTACTATGTAGGAACAAGTTTGTATAGGTATTTCAAAGATGCCCAGAACTGAGCTAAACTAGGTATGTCTCCAACTCCTATAAATAACTTCATGCCCCATCTCCCTTACTTCCAGCTAGTAAGGATCACATAATTCCTAACAAAGTTTTGACACAGATTCCCAATTCGGGCATTCAGAACATAAAGCACGTTGCTGTAAGCAAGCACATTCTCATTCAAAGTTGCAATATACTATGTAGGAAAAAGTTTGTATAGGTATTTCAAAGATGCCCAGAACTGAGCTAAACTTGGTATGTCTCCAACTCCTAGAAATAACTTCATGCCCCATCTCCCTTACTTCCATCTAGTAAGGATCACATAATTTCTAACAAAGTTTTGTCACAGATTCCCAAATCGGGGATTCAGAACATATAGCACGTTGCTGTAAGCAAACACATTCTCATTCAAAGTTGCAAGTTACTATGTAGGAACAAGTTTGTATAGGTATTTCAAAGATGCCCAGAACTGTGCTAAACTTGGTATGTCTCCAACTCCTAGAAGTAACTTCATGCCCCATCTCCCTTACTTCCAGCTGGTAAGGATCACATAATTCCTAACAAAGTTTTGACACCGATTCCCAATTCGGGCATTCAGAACATATAGCATGTTGCTTTAAGCAAGCACTTTCTCTTTACAAGTAGCAAGTTACTATGTAGGAACAAGTTTGTATAGGTATTTCAAAGATGCCCAGAACTGTGCTAAACTTGGTATGTTTCCAACTTCTAGAAATAACTTCATGCACCATCTCCCTTAATTCCAGCTAGTAAGGATCACATAATTCCTAACAAAGTTTTGACACAGATTCCCAATTCGGGCATTCAGAACATATAGCACGTTGCTGTAAGCAAGCACAGTCTCATTCAAAGTTGCCAGTTACTATGTAGGAACAAGTTTGTATAGGTATTTCAAAGATGCCCAGAACTGAGCTAAATGTTGTATGTCTCCAACTCCTAGAAATAACTTCATGCCCCATCTCCCTTACTCCAGCTACTAAGGATCACATAATTCCTAACAAAGTTTTGACACAGATTCCCTATTCGGGCATTCAGAACATATAGCACGTTGCTGTAAGCAAGCACATTCTCATTCAATGTTGCAAGTTATTATGTAGGAACAAGTTTGTATAGGTATTTCAAAGATGCCCAGAACTGAGCTAAACTTGGTATGTCTCCAACTCCTAGAAATAACTTCATGCCCCATCTCCCTTACTTCCAGCTATTTAGGATCACATAATTCCTAACAAAGTTTTGACACAGATTCCCAATTCGGGCATTCAGAACATATAGCACGTTGCTGTAAGCAAGCACATTCTCATTCAAAGTTGCAAGTTACTATGTAGGAACAAGTTTGTATAGGTATTTCAAAGATGCCCAGAACTGAGCTAAACTTGGTATGTCTCCAACTCCTAGAAATAACTTCATGCCCCATCTCCCTTACTTCCAGCTAGTAAGGATCACAGAATTCCTAACACAGTTTTGACACAGATTCCCAAATCGGGCATTCAGAACATATAGCACGTTGCTGTAAGCAAGCACATTCTCATTCAAAGTTGCAAGTTACTATGTAGGAACAAGTTTGTATGGGTATTCAAAGATGCACAGAACTGAGCTAAACGTTGTATGTCTCCAACTCCTAGATATAACTTCATGCCCCATCTCCATTACTTCCAGCTAGTAAGGATCACATAATTGCTAACAAAGTTTTGACACAGATTCCCAATTCGGGCATTCACAACATATTGCACGTTGCTGTATGCAAGCACATTCTCATTCAAAGTTGCAAGTTACTATGTAGGAACAAGTTTGTATAGGTATTTCAAAGATGCCCAGAACTGAGCTAAACTTGGTATGTCTCCAACTCCTATAAATAACTTCATGCCCCATCTCCCTAACTTCCAGCTAGTAAGGATCACATAATTCCTAACAAAGTTTTGACACAGATTCCCAATTCGGGCATTCAGAACATATAGCAAGTTGCTGTAAGCAAGCACATTCTCATTCAAAGTTGCAAGTTACTATGTAGGAACAAGTTTGTATAGGTATTTCAAAGATGCCCAGAACTGAGCTAAATGTTGCATGTCTCCAACTTCTAGAAATAACTAGATGCCCCATCTCCCTTACTTCCAGCTAGTAAGGATCACATAATACCTAACAAAGTTTTGACACAGATTCCCAATTCGGGCATTCAGAACATATAGCACGTTGCTGTAAGCAAGCACATTGTCATTCAATGTTGCAAGTTAATATGTAGGAACAAGTTTGTATAGGACTTTCAAAGATGCCCAGAACTGAGCTAAACTTGGTATGTCTCCAACTCCTAGAAATAACTTCATGCCACATCTCCCTTACTTCCAGCTAGTAAGGATCGCATAATTCCTAACAAAGTTTTGACACAGATTCCCAATTCGGGCATTCAGAACATATAGCACGTTGCTGTAAGCAAGCACATTCTCATTCAAAGTTACAAGTTACTATGTAGGAACAAGTTTGTATAGGACTTTCAAAGATGCCCAGAACTGAGCTAAATTGGGTATGTCTCCAACTCCTAGAAATAACTTCATGCCCCATCTCCCTTACTTCCATCTAGTAAGGATCACATAATTTCTAACAAAGTTTTGACACAGATTCCCAATTCGGGCATTCAGAACATATAGCACGTTGCTGTAAGCAAGCACATTCTCATTCAAAGTTGCAGGTTACTATGTAGTAACAAGTTTGTATAGGTATTTCAAAGATGCCCAGAACTGAGCTAAACTTGGTATGTCTCCACCTCCTAGAGATAACTTCATGCCCCATCTCCCTTACTTCCAGCTAGTAAGGATCACATAATTCCTAACAAAGTTTTGACACAGATTCCCAATTCGGGCCTTCAGAACATATAGCACGTTGCTGTAAGCAAGCACATTCTCATTCAAAGTTGCAAGTTACTATGTAGGAACAAGTATGTATAGGTATTTCAAAGTTGCCCAGAACTGAGCTAAACTTGGTGTGTGTCCAACTCCTAGATATAACTTCATGACACATCTCCCTTACTTCCAGCTAGTAAGGATCACATAATTTCTAACAAAGTTTTGACACAGATTCCCAATTCGGGCATTCAGAACATATAGCACGTTGCTGTAAGCAAGCACATTCTCATTCAAAGTTGCAAGTTACTATCTAGGAACAAGTTTGTATAGGACTTTCAAAGATGCCCAGAACTGAGCTTATATTGGTATGTCTCCAACTCCTAGAAATAACTTCATGCCCCAACTCCCTTGCTTCCAGCTAGTAAGGATCACATAATTCCTAAAAAAGTTTTGACACAGATTCCCAATTCGGGCATTCAGAACATATAGCACGTTGCTGTAAGCAAGCACATTCTCATTCAAAGTTGCAAGTTACTATGTAGGAACAAGTTTTTATAGGTATTTCAAAGATGCCCAGAACTGAGCTAATCGTTGTATGTCTCCAACTCCTAGAAATAACTTCATGCTCATCTCACTAACTTCCAGCTAGTAAGGATCACATAATTCCTAACAAAGTTTTGACACAGATTCCCAATTCGGGCATTCAGAGCATATAGCACGTTGCTGTAAGCAAGCACATTCTCATTCAAAGTTGCAATTTTCTATGTAGGAACAAGTTTGTATAGGTATTTCAAAGATGCCCAGAACTGAGCTAAACGTTGTATGTCTCCAACTCCTAGAAATAACTTCATGCCCCATCTTTCTTACTTCCAGCTAGTTAGGATCACATAATTCCTAACAAAGTTTTGACACAGATTCTCAATTCGGGAATTCAGAACATATAACACGTTGCTGTAAGCAAGCACATTCTCATTCAAAGATGCAAGTTACTATGTAGGAACAAGTTTGTATAGGTATTTCAAAGATGCCCAGAACTGAGCTAAACTTGGTATGTGTCCAACTCCTAGTAATAACTTCATGCCCCATCTCCCTTACTTCCAGCTAGTAAGGATCACATAATTCCTAACAAACTTTTGACACAGATTCCCAATTCGGGCATTCAGAACATATAGCACGTTGCTGTAAGCAAGCACATTCTCATTCAAAGTTACAAGTTACTATGTAGGAACAAGTTTGTATAGGACTTTCAAAGATGCCCAGAACTGAGCTAAACTTGGTATGTCTCCAACTCCTAGAAATAACTTCATGCCCCATCTCCCTTACTTCCAGCTAGTAAGGATCACATAATTCCTAACAAAGTTTTGACACAGATTCCCAATTCGGGCATTCAGAACATATAGCACGTTGCTGTAAGCAAGCACATTCTCATTCAAAGTTGCAAGTTACTATGTAGGAACAGGTTTGTATAGGTATTTCAAAGATGCCCAGAACTGAGCTAAACTTGGTATGTCTCCAACTCCTAGAAATAACTTCATGCCCCATCTCCCTTACTTCCAGCTAGTAAGGATCACATAATTCCTAACAAAGTTTTGACACAGATTCCCAATTCGGGCATTCAGAACATATAGCACGTTGCTGTAAGCAAGCACATTCTCATTCAAAGTTGCAAGTTACTATGTAGGAACAAGTTTGTACAGGAATTTCAATGATGCCCAGAACTGAGCTAAAGTGGGTATGTCTCCAACTCCTAGAAATATCTTCATACCCCATCTGCCTTACTTCCAGCTAGTAAGGATCACATAATTCCTAACAAAGTTTTGACACAGATTCACAGTTCGGGCATTCAGAACATATAGCTCGTTGCTGTAAGCAAGCACATTCTCATTCAAAGTTGCAAGTTACTATGTAGGAACAAGTTTGTATAGGTATTTCAAAGATACCCAGAACTGAGCTAAACTTGGTATGTCTCCAACTCCTAGAAATAACTTCATGCCCCATCTCCCTTACTTCCAGCTAGTAAGGATCACACAATTCCTATCAAAGTTTTGACTCAGATTCCCAATTCGGGCATTCGGAACATATAGCACGTTGCTGTAAGCAAGCACATTCTCATTCAAAGTTCCAAGTTACTATGTAGGAACAAGTTTGTATAGGTATTTCAAAGATGCCCAGAACTGAGCGAAACTTGGTATGTCTCCAACTCCTAGAAATAACTTCATGCCCCATCTCCCTTACTTCCAGCTAGTAAGGATAACATAATTCCTAACAAAGTTTTGACACAGATTCCCAATTCGGGCATTCAGAACATGTAGCACGTTGCTGTAAGGTAGAACATTCTCATTCAAAGTTGCAAGTTACTATGTAGGAACAAGTTTGTATAGGTATTTCAAAGATGCCCAGAACTGAGCTAAAATTGGTATGTCTCCAACTCCTAGAAATAACTTCATGCCCCATCTCCTTTACTTCCAGCTATTAAGGATCACATAATTCCTAACAAAGTATTGACACAGATTCCCAATTCGGGCATTCAGAACATGTAGCACGTTGCTGTAAGCAAGCACATTCTCATTCAAAGTTGCAAGTTACTATGTAGGAACAAGTTTGTATAGGTATTTCAAAGATGCCCAGAACTGAGCTAAACTTGGTATGTCTCCAACTCCTAGAAATAACTTCATGCCCCATCTCCATTACTTCCAGCTAGTAAGGATCACATAATTCCTAACAAAGTTTTGACACAGTTTCCCAATTCGGGCATTCAGAACATATAGCACGTTGCTGTAAGCAAGCACATTCTCATTCAAAGTTGCAAATTACTATATAGGAACAAGTTTGTATAGGTATTTCAAAGATGCCCAGAACTGAGCTAAACGTTGTATGTCTCCAACTCCTAGATATAACTTCATGCCCCATCTCCCTTACTTCCAGCTAGTAAGGATCACATAATTCCTAAAAAAGTTTTGACACAGATTCCCAATTCGGGCATTCAGAACATATAGCACGTTGCTGTAAGCAAGCACATTCTCATTCAAAGTTGCAAGTTACTATGTAGGAACAAGTTTGTATAGGTATTTCAATGATGCCCAGAACTGAGCTAAATGTTGTATGATTCCAACTCCTAGAAATAACTTCATGCCCCATCGCCCTTACTTCCAGCTAGTAAGGATCACATAATTCCTAACAAATTTTGACACAGATTCCCAATTCGGGCATTCAGACTATATAGCACGTTGCTGTAAGCAAGCACATTCTCATTCAATGTTGCAAGTTACTATGTAGGAACAAGTTTGTATAGGTATTTCAAAGATGCCCAGAAATGAGCTAAACTTGGTATGTCTCCAACTCTTAGAAATAACTTCATGCCCCATCTCCCTTACTTCCAGCTAGTAAGGATCACATAATTCCTAACAAAGTTTTGACACAGTTTCCCATTTCGGGCATTCAGAACATATAGCACGTTGCTGTAAGCAAACACATTCTCATTCAAAGTTGCAAGTTACTATGTAGGAACAAGTTTGTATAGGTATTTCAAAGATGCCCAGAACTGAGCTAAACTTGGTATGTCTCCAACTCCTAGAAATAACTTCATGCCCCATCTCCATTACTTCCAGCTAGTAAGGGTCACATAATTCCTAACAAAGTTTTGACACAGATTCCCAATTCGGGCATTCAGAACATATAGCACGTTGCTGTAAGCAAGCACATTCTCATTCAAAGTTGCAAATTACTATGTAGGAACAAGTTTGTATAGGTATTTCAAAGATGCCCAGAACTGAGCTAAACTAGGTATGTCTCCAACTCCTATAAATAACTTCATGCCCCATCTCCCTTACTTCCAGCTAGTAAGGATCACATAATTCCTAACAAAGTTTTGACACAGATTCCCAATTCGGGCATTCAGAACATATAGCACGTTGCTGTAAGCAAGCACATTCTCATTCAAAGTTGCAATATACTATGTAGGAAAAAGTTTGTATAGGTATTTCAAAGATGCCCAGAACTGAGCTAAACTTGGTATGTCTCCAACTCCTAGAAATAACTTCATGCCCCATCTCCCTTACTTCCATCTAGTAAGGATCACATAATTTCTAACAAAGTTTTGTCACAGATTCCCAAATCGGGGATTCAGAACATATAGCACGTTGCTGTAAGCAAACACATTCTCATTCAAAGTTGCAAGTTACTATGTAGGAACAAGTTTGTATAGGTATTTCAAAGATGCCCAGAACTGTGCTAAACTTGGTATGTCTCCAACTCCTAGAAGTAACTTCATGCCCCATCTCCCTTACTTCCAGCTGGTAAGGATCACATAATTCCTAACAAAGTTTTGACACCGATTCCCAATTCGGGCATTCAGAACATATAGCATGTTGCTTTAAGCAAGCACTTTCTCTTTACAAGTAGCAAGTTACTATGTAGGAACAAGTTTGTATAGGTATTTCAAAGATGCCCAGAACTGTGCTAAACTTGGTATGTTTCCAACTTCTAGAAATAACTTCATGCACCATCTCCCTTAATTCCAGCTAGTAAGGATCACATAATTCCTAACAAAGTTTTGACACAGATTCCCAATTCGGGCATTCAGAACATATAGCACGTTGCTGTAAGCAAGCACAGTCTCATTCAAAGTTGCCAGTTACTATGTAGGAACAAGTTTGTATAGGTATTTCAAAGATGCCCAGAACTGAGCTAAATGTTGTATGTCTCCAACTCCTAGAAATAACTTCATGCCCCATCTCCCTTACTCCAGCTACTAAGGATCACATAATTCCTAACAAAGTTTTGACACAGATTCCCTATTCGGGCATTCAGAACATATAGCACGTTGCTGTAAGCAAGCACATTCTCATTCAATGTTGCAAGTTATTATGTAGGAACAAGTTTGTATAGGTATTTCAAAGATGCCCAGAACTGAGCTAAACTTGGTATGTCTCCAACTCCTAGAAATAACTTCATGCCCCATCTCCCTTACTTCCAGCTATTTAGGATCACATAATTCCTAACAAAGTTTTGACACAGATTCCCAATTCGGGCATTCAGAACATATAGCACGTTGCTGTAAGCAAGCACATTCTCATTCAAAGTTGCAAGTTACTATGTAGGAACAAGTTTGTATAGGTATTTCAAAGATGCCCAGAACTGAGCTAAACTTGGTATGTCTCCAACTCCTAGAAATAACTTCATGCCCCATCTCCCTTACTTCCAGCTAGTAAGGATCAGAGAATTCCTAACACAGTTTTGACACAGATTCCCAAATCGGGCATTCAGAACATATAGCACGTTGCTGTAAGCAAGCACATTCTCATTCAAAGTTGCAAGTTACTATGTAGGAACAAGTTTGTATGGGTATTCAAAGATGCACAGAACTGAGCTAAACGTTGTATGTCTCCAACTCCTAGATATAACTTCATGCCCCATCTCCATTACTTCCAGCTAGTAAGGATCACATAATTCCTAACAAAGTTTTGACACAGATTCTCAATTCGGGAATTCAGAACATATAACACGTTGCTGTAAGCAAGCACATTCTCATTCAAAGATGCAAGTTACTATGTAGGAACAAGTTTGTATAGGTATTTCAAAGATGCCCAGAACTGAGCTAAACTTGGTATGTGTCCAACTCCTAGTAATAACTTCATGCCCCATCTCCCTTACTTCCAGCTAGTAAGGATCACATAATTCCTAACAAACTTTTGACACAGATTCCCAATTCGGGCATTCAGAACATATAGCACGTTGCTGTAAGCAAGCACATTCTCATTCAAAGTTACAAGTTACTATGTAGGAACAAGTTTGTATAGGACTTTCAAAGATGCCCAGAACTGAGCTAAACTTGGTATGTCTCCAACTCCTAGAAATAACTTCATGCCCCATCTCCCTTACTTCCAGCTAGTAAGGATCACATAATTCCTAACAAAGTTTTGACACAGATTCCCAATTCGGGCATTCAGAACATATAGCACGTTGCTGTAAGCAAGCACATTCTCATTCAAAGTTGCAAGTTACTATGTAGGAACAGGTTTGTATAGGTATTTCAAAGATGCCCAGAACTGAGCTAAACTTGGTATGTCTCCAACTCCTAGAAATAACTTCATGCCCCATCTCCCTTACTTCCAGCTAGTAAGGATCACATAATTCCTAACAAAGTTTTGACACAGATTCCCAATTCGGGCATTCAGAACATATAGCACGTTGCTGTAAGCAAGCACATTCTCATTCAAAGTTGCAAGTTACTATGTAGGAACAAGTTTGTACAGGAATTTCAATGATGCCCAGAACTGAGCTAAAGTGGGTATGTCTCCAACTCCTAGAAATATCTTCATACCCCATCTGCCTTACTTCCAGCTAGTAAGGATCACATAATTCCTAACAAAGTTTTGACACAGATTCACAGTTCGGGCATTCAGAACATATAGCTCGTTGCTGTAAGCAAGCACATTCTCATTCAAAGTTGCAAGTTACTATGTAGGAACAAGTTTGTATAGGTATTTCAAAGATACCCAGAACTGAGCTAAACTTGGTATGTCTCCAACTCCTAGAAATAACTTCATGCCCCATCTCCCTTACTTCCAGCTAGTAAGGATCACATAATTCCTAACAAAGTTTTGACACAGATTCCCAATTCGGGCATTCAGAAAATATAGCACGTTGCTGTAAGCAAGCACACTCTCATTCAAAGTTGCAAGTTACTATGTAGGAAGAAGTTTCTATAGGTATTTCAAAGATGCCCAGAACTGAGCTAAATGTTGTATGTTTCCAACTCCTAGATATAACTTCATGCCCCATCTCCCTTACTTCCATCTAGTAAGGATCACAAAATTTCTAACAAAGTTTTGACACAGATTCCCAATTCGGGCATTCAGAACATATAGCACGTTGCTGTAAGCAAGCACATTCTCATTCAAAGTTGCAAGTTACTATGAAGGAACAAGTTTGTTTAGGTATTTCAAAGATGCTCAGAACTGAGCTAAACTTAGTATGTCTCCAACTCCTAGAAATAACTTCATGCCCCATCTCCCTTACTTCCAGCTAGTAAGGCTCACATAATTCCTAACAAAGTTTTGACACAGATTCCCAATTCGGGCATTCAGAACATATAGCACGTTGCTGTAAGCAAGCACATTCTCATTCAAAGTTGCAAGTTACTATGTAGGAACAAGTTTGTATAGGACTTTCAAAGATGCCCAGAACTGAGGTAAACGTTGTTTTTCTCCAACTCCTAGAAATAACTTCATGCCCCATCTCCCTTACTTCCAGCTTGTAAGGATCACATAATTCCTAACAAAGTTTGGACACAGATTCCCAATTCGGGCATTCAGAACATATAGCACGTTGCTGTAAGCAAGCACATTCTCATTCAAAGATGCAAGTTACTATGTAGGAACAAGTTTGTATAGGTATTTCAAAGATGCCCAGAACTGAGCTAAACTTGGTATGTCTCCAACTCCTAGAAATAACTTCATGCCCCATCTCCGTTACTCCAGCTACTAAGGATCCCATAATTCCTAACAAAGTTTTGACACAGATTCCCAATTCGGGCATTCAGAACATATAGCACGTTGCTGTAAGCAAGCACATTCTCATTCAATTTGCAAGTTACTATGTAGGAACAAGTTTGTATAGGTATTTCAAAGATGCTCAGAACTGAGCTAAAAGTTGTATGTCTCCAACTCCTAGAAATAACTTCATGCCCCATCTCCCTTACTTCCAGCTAGTAAGGCTCACACAATTCCTATCAAAGTTTTGACTCAGATTCCCAATTCGGGCATTCGGAACATATAGCACGTTGCTGTAAGCAAGCACATTCTCATTCAAAGTTCCAAGTTACTATGTAGGAACAAGTTTGTATAGGTATTTCAAAGATGCCCAGAACTGAGCGAAACTTGGTATGTCTCCAACTCCTAGAAATAACTTCATGCCCCATCTCCCTTACTTCCAGCTAGTAAGGATAACATAATTCCTAACAAAGTTTTGACACAGATTCCCAATTCGGGCATTCAGAACATGTAGCACGTTGCTGTAAGGTAGAACATTCTCATTCAAAGTTGCAAGTTACTATGTAGGAACAAGTTTGTATAGGTATTTCAAAGATGCCCAGAACTGAGCTAAAATTGGTATGTCTCCAACTCCTAGAAATAACTTCATGCCCCATCTCCCTTACTTCCAGCTATTAAGGATCACATAATTCCTAACAAAGTTTTGACACAGATTCCCAATTCGGGCATTCAGAACATATAGCACGTTGCTGTAAGCAAGCACATTCTCATTCAAAGTTGTAAGATACTATGTAGGAACAAGTTTGTATAGGTTTTTCAAAGATGCCCAGAACTGAGCTAAAGTGGGTATGTCTCCAAGTCCTAGAAATATCTTCATGCCCCATCTCCCTTACTTCCATCTTGTAAGGATCACATAATTCCTAACAAGGTTTTGACACATATTCCCAATTCGGGCATTCAGAACATATAGCACGTAGCTGTAAGCAAGCACATTCTCATTCAAAGTTGCACGTTACTATGTAGGAACAAGTTTGTATAGGTATTTCAAAGATGCCCAGAACTGAGCTAAACGTTGTATGTCTCCAACTCCTAGAAATATCTTCATGCCCCATCTTCCTTACTTCCAGCTAGTAAGGATCACATAATTCCTAACAAAGTTTTGACACAGATTCACAATTCGGGCATTCGGAACATATACCACGTTGCTGTAAGCAAGCACATTCTCATTCAAAGTTGCAAGTTACTATGTAGGAACAAGTTTGTATAGGTATTTCAAAGATGCCCAGAACTGAGCTAAACTTGCTATTACTCCAACTCCTAGAAATAACTTTATGCCCCAACTACCTTACTTCCAGCTAGTAAGGATCACATATTTCCTAACAAAGTTTTGACACAGATTCCCAATTCGGGCATTCAGAACATAAAGCACGTTGCTGTAAGCAAGCACATTCTCATTCAAAGTTGCAAGTTACTATGTAGGATCAAGTTTGTATAGGACTTTCAAAGATGCCCAGAACTGAGCTAAACTTGGTATGTCTCCAACTCCTAGAAATAACTTCATGCCCCAACTCCCTTACTTCCAGCTAGTAAGGATCACATAATTTCTAAGAAATTTTTGACACAGATTCCCAATTCGGGCATTCAGAACATATAGAAATTTGCTGTAAGCAAGCACATTCTCATTCAAAGTTGCAAGTTACTATGTAGGAACAAGTTTGTATAGGTATTTCAAAGATGCCCAGAACTGAGCTAAACTTGGTATGTCTCCAACTCCTAGAAATAACTTCATGCTCCATGTCCCTTACTACCAGCTAGTAAGGATCACATAATTTCTAACAAAGTTTTGACACAGATTCCCCATTCGGGCATTCAGAACATATAGCACGTTGCTGTAAGCAAGAACATTCTCATTCAAAGTTGCAAGTTACTATGTAGGAACAAGTTTGTATAAGTATTTCAAAGATGCCCAGAACTGTGCTAAACATGGTATGTGTCCAACTCCCAGAAATAACTTCATGCCGCAACTCCCTTACTTCCAGCTAGTAAGGATCACATAATTCCTAACAAAGTTTTGACACAGATTCCCAATTCGGGCATTCAGAACATATAGCACGTTGCTGTAAGCAAGCACATTCTCATTCAAAGTTGCAAGTTACTATGTAGGTACAAGTTTGTATAGGTATTTCAAAGATGCCCAGAACTGAGCTAAACCTGTAATGTCTCCAACTCCTAGAAATAACTTCATGCCCCATCTCCCTTACCTCCAGCTAGTAAGGATCACATAATTCCTAACAAAGTTTTGACACAGATTCCCAATTCGGGCATTCAGAACAAATAGCCCGTTGCTGTAAGCAAGCACATTCTCATTCAAAGTTGCAAGTTACTATGTAGGAACAAGTTTGTATAGGTATTTCAAAGATGCCCAGAACTGAGCTAAAGTGGGTATCTCTCCAACTCCTAGAAATAAATTCAGGCCCCACATCCCTTACTTCCAGCTAGTAAGGGTCACATAATTTCTAACAAAGTTTTGACACAGATTCCCAATTCGGGCATTCAGAACATGTAGCAAGTTGCTGTAAGCAAGCACATTCTCATTCAAAGTTGCAAGTTACTATGTAGGAACAAGTTTGTATAGGTATTTCAAAGATGCCCAGAACTGAGCTAAACTTGTTTTGTCTCCTACTCCTAGAAATAACTTCATGCCCATCTCCCTTACTTCCAGCTAGTAAGGATCACATAATTCCTAACAAAGTTTTGACACAGATTCCCAATTCGGGCATTCAGAACATATAGCACGTTGCTGTAAGCAAGCACATTCTCATTGAAAGATGCAGGTTACTATGTAGGAACAAGTTTGTATAGGTATTTCAAAGATGCACAGGACTGAGCTAAACTTGGTATGTCTCCAACTCCTAGAAATAACTTCATGCCCCATCTCCCTTACTTCCATCTAGTAAGGATCACATAATTCCTAACAAAGTTTTGACACAGACTCCCAATTTGGGCATTCAGAACATATAGCACGTTGCTGTAAGCAAGCACATTCTCATTCAAAGTTGCAAGTTACTATGTAGGAACAAGTTTGTATAGGTGTTTCAATGATGCCCAGAACTGAGCTAAAGTGGGTATGTCTCCAACTCCTAGAAATATCTTCATACCCCATCTGCCTAACTTCCATCTAGTAAGGATCACATAATTCCTAACAATGTTTTGACAAAGATTCCCAATTCGGGCATTCAGAACATATAGCACGTTGCTGTAAGCAAGCACATTCTCATTCAAAGTTGCAAGTTACTATGTAGGAACAAGTTTGTATAGGTATTTCAAAGATGCCCAGAACTGAGCTAAACTTGGTATGTCTCCAACTCCTAGAAATATCTTCATGCCCCATCTCCCTTACTTCCATGTAGTAAGGATCACATAATTTCTAAGAAATTTTTGACACAGATTCCCAATTCGGGCATTCAGAACATATAGAATTTTGCTGTAAGCAAGCACATTCTCATTCAAAGTTGCAAGTTACTATGTAGGAACAAGTTTGTATAGGTATTTCAAAGATGTCCAGAACTGAGCTAAACTTGGTATGTCTCCAACTCCTAGAAATAACTTCATGCTCCATGTCCCTTACTACCAGCTAGTAAGGATCACATAATTTCTAACAAAGTTTTGACACAGATTCCCAATTCGGGCATTCAGAACATATAGCACGTTGCTGTAAGCAAGCACATTCTCATTCAAAGTTGCAAGTTACTATGTAGGAACAAGTTTGCATAGGTATTTCAAAGATGCCCAGAACTGAGCTAAACTGGCTATGTCTCCAACTCCTAGAAATAACTTCATGCCCCATCTCCCTTACTTCCAGCTAGTTAGGATCACATAATTCCTAACAAAGTTTTGACACAGATTCCCAATTCGGGCATTCAGAACATATAGCACGTTGCTGTAAGCAAGCACATTCTCATTCAAAGTTGCAAGTTACTATGTAGGAACAAGTTTGCATAGGTATTTCAAAGATGCCCAGAAAAGAGCTAAACTTGCTATGTCTCCAACTCCTAGAAATAACTTCATGCCCCATCTCCCTTACTTCCAGCTAGTTAGGATCACATAATTCCTAACAAAGTTTTGACACAGATTCCCAATTCGGGCATTCAGAACATATAGCACGTTGCTGTAAGCAAGCACATTCTCATTCAAAGTTGCAAGTTACTATGTAGGAACAAGTTTGTATAGGTATTTCAAAAATGCCCAGAACTGAGCTAAACTTGGTATGTCTCCAACTCCTAGAAATAACTTCATGCCCCATTTCCCTTACTTCCAGCTAGTAAGGATCACATAATTCCTAACAAAGTTTTGACACAGATTCCCAATTCGGGCATTCAGAACATATAGCACGTTGCTGTAAGCAAGCACATTCTCATTCAAAGTTGCAAGTTACTATGTAGGAACAAGTTTGTATAGGTATTTCAAAGATGCCCAGAACTGAGCTAAAGTGGGTATGTCTCAAACTCCTAGAAATAACTTCATGCCCCATCTCCCTTACTTCCACCTAGTAAGGAGTACATAATTCCTAACAAAGTTTTGACACAGATTCCCCATTCGGGCATTCAGAACATATAGCACGTTGCTGTAAGCAAGAACATTCTCATTCAAAGTTGCAAGTTACTATGTAGGAACAAGTTTGTATAAGTATTTCAAAGATGCCCAGAACTGTGCTAAACATGGTATGTGTCCAACTCCTAGAAATAACTTCATGCCGCAACTCCCTTACTTCCAGCTAGTAAGGATCACATAATTCCTAACAAAGTTTTGACACAGATTCCCAATTCGGGCATTCAGAACATATAGCACGTTGCTGTAAGCAAGCACATTCTCATTCAAAGTTGCAAGTTACTATGTAGGTACAAGTTTGTATAGGTATTTCAAAGATGCCCAGAACTGAGCTAAACCTGTAATGTCTCCAACTCCTAGAAATAACTTCATGCCCCATCTCCCTTACCTCCAGCTAGTAAGGATCACATAATTCCTAACAAAGTTTTGACACAGATTCCCAATTCGGGCATTCAGAACATATAGCCCGTTGCTGTAAGCAAGCACATTCTCATTCAAAGTTGCAAGTTACTATGTAGGAACAAGTTTGTATAGGTATTTCAAAGATGCCCAGAACTGAGCTAAAGTGGGTATCTCTCCAACTCCTAGAAATAAATTCAGGCCCCACATCCCTTACTTCCAGCTAGTAAGGATCACATAATTTCTAACAAAGTTTTGACACAGATTCCCAAATCGGGCCTTCAGAACATGTAGCAAGTTGCTGTAAGCAAGCACATTCTCATTCAAAGTTGCAAGTTACTATGTAGGAACAAGTTTGTATAGGTATTTCAAAGATGCCCAGAACTGAGCTAAACTTGTTTTGTCTCCAACTCCTAGAAATAACTTCATGCCCATCTCCCTTACTTCCAGCTAGTAAGGATCACATAATTCCTAACAAAGTTTTGACACAGATTCCCAATTCGGGCATTCAGAACATATAGCACGTTGCTGTAAGCAAGCACATTCTCATTGAAAGATGCAGGTTACTATGTAGGAACAAGTTTGTATAGGTATTTCAAAGATGCACAGGATTGAGCTAAACTTGGTATGTCTCCAACTCCTAGAAATAACTTCATGCCCCATCTCCCTTACTTCCATCTAGTAAGGATCACATAATTCCTAACAAAGTTTTGACACAGACTCCCAATTTGGGCATTCAGAACATATAGCACGTTGCTGTAAGAAAGCACATTCTCATTCAAAGTTGCAAGTTACTATGTAGGAACAAGTTTGTATAGGTGTTTCAATGATGCCCAGAACTGAGCTAAAGTGGGTATGTCTCCAACTCCTAGAAATATCTTCATACCCCATCTGCCTAACTTCCATCTAGTAAGGATCACATAATTCCTAACAATGTTTTGACAAAGATTCCCAATTCGGGCATTCAGAACATATAGCACGTTGCTGTAAGCAAGCACATTCTCATTCAAAGTTGCAAGTTACTATGTAGGAACAAGTTTGTATAGGTATTTCAAAGATGCCCAGAACTGAGCTAAACTTGGTATGTCTCCAACTCCTAGAAATATCTTCATGCCCCATCTCCCTTACTTCCATGTGGTAAGGATCACATAATTTCTAAGAAATTTTTGACACAGATTCCCAATTCGGGCATTCAGAACATATAGCACGTTGCTGTAAGCAAGCACATTCTCATTCAAAGTTGCAAGTTACTATGTAGGAACAAGTTTGTATAGGTATTTCAAAGATGCCCAGAACTGAGCTAAAGTGGGTATGTCTCAAACTCCTAGAAATAACTTCATGCCCCATCTCCCTTACTTCCACCTAGTAAGGAGTACATAATTCCTAACAAAGTTTTGACACAGATTCCCCATTCGGGCATTCAGAACATATAGCACGTTGCTGTAAGCAAGAACATTCTCATTCAAAGTTGCAAGTTACTATGTAGGAACAAGTTTGTATAAGTATTTCAAAGATGCCCAGAACTGTGCTAAACATGGTATGTGTCCAACTCCTAGAAATAACTTCATGCCGCAACTCCCTTACTTCCAGCTAGTAAGGATCACATAATTCCTAACAAAGTTTTGACACAGATTCCCAATTCGGGCATTCAGAACATATAGCACGTTGCTGTAAGCAAGCACATTCTCATTCAAAGTTGCAAGTTACTATGTAGGTACAAGTTTGTATAGGTATTTCAAAGATGCCCAGAACTGAGCTAAACCTGTAATGTCTCCAACTCCTAGAAATAACTTCATGCCCCATCTCCCTTACCTCCAGCTAGTAAGGATCACATAATTCCTAACAAAGTTTTGACACAGATTCCCAATTCGGGCATTCAGAACATATAGCCCGTTGCTGTAAGCAAGCACATTCTCATTCAAAGTTGCAAGTTACTATGTAGGAACAAGTTTGTATAGGTATTTCAAAGATGCCCAGAACTGAGCTAAAGTGGGTATCTCTCCAACTCCTAGAAATAAATTCAGGCCCCACATCCCTTACTTCCAGCTAGTAAGGATCACATAATTTCTAACAAAGTTTTGACACAGATTCCCAAATCGGGCCTTCAGAACATGTAGCAAGTTGCTGTAAGCAAGCACATTCTCATTCAAAGTTGCAAGTTACTATGTAGGAACAAGTTTGTATAGGTATTTCAAAGATGCCCAGAACTGAGCTAAACTTGTTTTGTCTCCAACTCCTAGAAATAACTTCATGCCCATCTCCCTTACTTCCAGCTAGTAAGGATCACATAATTCCTAACAAAGTTTTGACACAGATTCCCAATTCGGGCATTCAGAACATATAGCACGTTGCTGTAAGCAAGCACATTCTCATTGAAAGATGCAGGTTACTATGTAGGAACAAGTTTGTATAGGTATTTCAAAGATGCACAGGATTGAGCTAAACTTGGTATGTCTCCAACTCCTAGAAATAACTTCATGCCCCATCTCCCTTACTTCCATCTAGTAAGGATCACATAATTCCTAACAAAGATTTGACACAGACTCCCAATTTGGGCATTCAGAACATATAGCACGTTGCTGTAAGAAAGCACATTCTCATTCAAAGTTGCAAGTTACTATGTAGGAACAAGTTTGTATAGGTGTTTCAATGATGCCCAGAACTGAGCTAAAGTGGGTATGTCTCCAACTCCTAGAAATATCTTCATACCCCATCTGCCTAACTTCCATCTAGTAAGGATCACATAATTCCTAACAATGTTTTGACAAAGATTCCCAATTCGGGCATTCAGAACATATAGCACGTTGCTGTAAGCAAGCACATTCTCATTCAAAGTTGCAAGTTACTATGTAGGAACAAGTTTGTATAGGTATTTCAAAGATGCCCAGAACTGAGCTAAACTTGGTATGTCTCCAACTCCTAGAAATATCTTCATGCCCCATCTCCCTTACTTCCATGTGGTAAGGATCACATAATTTCTAAGAAATTTTTGACACAGATTCCCAATTCGGGCATTCAGAACATATAGAATTTGCTGTAAGCAAGCACATTCTCATTCAAAGTTGCAAGTTACTATGTAGGAACAAGTTTGTATAGGTATTTCAAAGATGCCCAGAACTGAGCTAAACTTGGTATGTCTCCAACTCCTAGAAATAACTTCATGCTCCATGTCCCTTACTACCAGCTAGTAAGGATCACATAATTTCTAACAAAGTTTTGACACAGATTCCCAATTCGGGCATTCAGAACATATAGCACGTTGCTGTAAGCAAGCACATTCTCATTCAAAGTTGCAAGTTACTATGTAGGAACAAGTTTGCATAGGTATTTCAAAGATGCCCAGAACTGAGCTAAACTTGCTATGTCTCCAACTCCTAGAAATAACTTCATGCCCCATCTCCCTTACTTCCATCTAGTAAGGATCACATAATTCCTAACAAAGTTTTGACACAGACTCCCAATTTGGGCATTCAGAACATATAGCACGTTGCTGTAAGCAAGCACATTCTCATTCAAAGTTGCAAGTTACTATGTAGGAACAAGTTTGTATAGGTGTTTCAATGATGCCCAGAACTGAGCTAAAGTGGGTATGTCTCCAACTCCTAGAAATATCTTCATACCCCATCTGCCTAACTTCCATCTAGTAAGGATCACATAATTCCTAACAATGTTTTGACAAAGATTCCCAATTCGGGCATTCAGAACATATAGCACGTTGCTGTAAGCAAGCACATTCTCATTCAAAGTTGCAAGTTACTATGTAGGAACAAGTTTGTATAGGTATTTCAAAGATGCCCAGAACTGAGCTAAACTTGGTATGTCTCCAACTCCTAGAAATATCTTCATGCCCCATCTCCCTTACTTCCATGTAGTAAGGATCACATAATTTCTAAGAAATTTTTGACACAGATTCCCAATTCGGGCATTCAGAACATATAGAATTTTGCTGTAAGCAAGCACATTCTCATTCAAAGTTGCAAGTTACTATGTAGGAACAAGTTTGTATAGGTATTTCAAAGATGTCCAGAACTGAGCTAAACTTGGTATGTCTCCAACTCCTAGAAATAACTTCATGCTCCATGTCCCTTACTACCAGCTAGTAAGGATCACATAATTTCTAACAAAGTTTTGACACAGATTCCCAATTCGGGCATTCAGAACATATAGCACGTTGCTGTAAGCAAGCACATTCTCATTCAAAGTTGCAAGTTACTATGTAGGAACAAGTTTGCATAGGTATTTCAAAGATGCCCAGAACTGAGCTAAACTGGCTATGTCTCCAACTCCTAGAAATAACTTCATGCCCCATCTCCCTTACTTCCAGCTAGTTAGGATCACATAATTCCTAACAAAGTTTTGACACAGATTCCCAATTCGGGCATTCAGAACATATAGCACGTTGCTGTAAGCAAGCACATTCTCATTCAAAGTTGCAAGTTACTATGTAGGAACAAGTTTGCATAGGTATTTCAAAGATGCCCAGAAAAGAGCTAAACTTGCTATGTCTCCAACTCCTAGAAATAACTTCATGCCCCATCTCCCTTACTTCCAGCTAGTTAGGATCACATAATTCCTAACAAAGTTTTGACACAGATTCCCAATTCGGGCATTCAGAACATATAGCACGTTGCTGTAAGCAAGCACATTCTCATTCAAAGTTGCAAGTTACTATGTAGGAACAAGTTTGTATAGGTATTTCAAAAATGCCCAGAACTGAGCTAAACTTGGTATGTCTCCAACTCCTAGAAATAACTTCATGCCCCATTTCCCTTACTTCCAGCTAGTAAGGATCACATAATTCCTAACAAAGTTTTGACACAGATTCCCAATTCGGGCATTCAGAACATATAGCACGTTGCTGTAAGCAAGCACATTCTCATTCAAAGTTGCAAGTTACTATGTAGGAACAAGTTTGTATAGGTATTTCAAAGATGCCCAGAACTGAGCTAAAGTGGGTATGTCTCAAACTCCTAGAAATAACTTCATGCCCCATCTCCCTTACTTCCACCTAGTAAGGAGTACATAATTCCTAACAAAGTTTTGACACAGATTCCCCATTCGGGCATTCAGAACATATAGCACGTTGCTGTAAGCAAGAACATTCTCATTCAAAGTTGCAAGTTACTATGTAGGAACAAGTTTGTATAAGTATTTCAAAGATGCCCAGAACTGTGCTAAACATGGTATGTGTCCAACTCCTAGAAATAACTTCATGCCGCAACTCCCTTACTTCCAGCTAGTAAGGATCACATAATTCCTAACAAAGTTTTGACACAGATTCCCAATTCGGGCATTCAGAACATATAGCACGTTGCTGTAAGCAAGCACATTCTCATTCAAAGTTGCAAGTTACTATGTAGGTACAAGTTTGTATAGGTATTTCAAAGATGCCCAGAACTGAGCTAAACCTGTAATGTCTCCAACTCCTAGAAATAACTTCATGCCCCATCTCCCTTACCTCCAGCTAGTAAGGATCACATAATTCCTAACAAAGTTTTGACACAGATTCCCAATTCGGGCATTCAGAACATATAGCCCGTTGCTGTAAGCAAGCACATTCTCATTCAAAGTTGCAAGTTACTATGTAGGAACAAGTTTGTATAGGTATTTCAAAGATGCCCAGAACTGAGCTAAAGTGGGTATCTCTCCAACTCCTAGAAATAAATTCAGGCCCCACATCCCTTACTTCCAGCTAGTAAGGATCACATAATTTCTAACAAAGTTTTGACACAGATTCCCAAATCGGGCCTTCAGAACATGTAGCAAGTTGCTGTAAGCAAGCACATTCTCATTCAAAGTTGCAAGTTACTATGTAGGAACAAGTTTGTATAGGTATTTCAAAGATGCCCAGAACTGAGCTAAACTTGTTTTGTCTCCAACTCCTAGAAATAACTTCATGTCCATCTCCCTTACTTCCAGCTAGTAAGGATCACATAATTCCTAACAAAGTTTTGACACAGATTCCCAATTCGGGCATTCAGAACATATAGCACGTTGCTGTAAGCAAGCACATTCTCATTGAAAGATGCAGGTTACTATGTAGGAACAAGTTTGTATAGGTATTTCAAAGATGCACAGGATTGAGCTAAACTTGGTATGTCTCCAACTCCTAGAAATAACTTCATGCCCCATCTCCCTTACTTCCATCTAGTAAGGATCACATAATTCCTAACAAAGTTTTGACACAGACTCCCAATTTGGGCATTCAGAACATATAGCACGTTGCTGTAAGAAAGCACATTCTCATTCAAAGTTGCAAGTTACTATGTAGGAACAAGTTTGTATAGGTGTTTCAATGATGCCCAGAACTGAGCTAAAGTGGGTATGTCTCCAACTCCTAGAAATATCTTCATACCCCATCTGCCTAACTTCCATCTAGTAAGGATCACATAATTCCTAACAATGTTTTGACAAAGATTCCCAATTCGGGCATTCAGAACATATAGCACGTTGCTGTAAGCAAGCACATTCTCATTCAAAGTTGCAAGTTACTATGTAGGAACAAGTTTGTATAGGTATTTCAAAGATGCCCAGAACTGAGCTAAACTTGGTATGTCTCCAACTCCTAGAAATATCTTCATGCCCCATCTCCCTTACTTCCATGTGGTAAGGATCACATAATTTCTAAGAAATTTTTGACACAGATTCCCAATTCGGGCATTCAGAACATATAGCACGTTGCTGTAAGCAAGCACATTCTCATTCAAAGTTGCAAGTTACTATGTAGGAACAAGTTTGTATAGGTATTTCAAAGATGCCCAGAACTGAGCTAAAGTGGGTATGTCTCAAACTCCTAGAAATAACTTCATGCCCCATCTCCCTTACTTCCACCTAGTAAGGAGTACATAATTCCTAACAAAGTTTTGACACAGATTCCCCATTCGGGCATTCAGAACATATAGCACGTTGCTGTAAGCAAGAACATTCTCATTCAAAGTTGCAAGTTACTATGTAGGAACAAGTTTGTATAAGTATTTCAAAGATGCCCAGAACTGTGCTAAACATGGTATGTGTCCAACTCCTAGAAATAACTTCATGCCGCAACTCCCTTACTTCCAGCTAGTAAGGATCACATAATTCCTAACAAAGTTTTGACACAGATTCCCAATTCGGGCATTCAGAACATATAGCACGTTGCTGTAAGCAAGCACATTCTCATTCAAAGTTGCAAGTTACTATGTAGGTACAAGTTTGTATAGGTATTTCAAAGATGCCCAGAACTGAGCTAAACCTGTAATGTCTCCAACTCCTAGAAATAACTTCATGCCCCATCTCCCTTACCTCCAGCTAGTAAGGATCACATAATTCCTAACAAAGTTTTGACACAGATTCCCAATTCGGGCATTCAGAACATATAGCCCGTTGCTGTAAGCAAGCACATTCTCATTCAAAGTTGCAAGTTACTATGTAGGAACAAGTTTGTATAGGTATTTCAAAGATGCCCAGAACTGAGCTAAAGTGGGTATCTCTCCAACTCCTAGAAATAAATTCAGGCCCCACATCCCTTACTTCCAGCTAGTAAGGATCACATAATTTCTAACAAAGTTTTGACACAGATTCCCAAATCGGGCCTTCAGAACATGTAGCAAGTTGCTGTAAGCAAGCACATTCTCATTCAAAGTTGCAAGTTACTATGTAGGAACAAGTTTGTATAGGTATTTCAAAGATGCCCAGAACTGAGCTAAACTTGTTTTGTCTCCAACTCCTAGAAATAACTTCATGCCCATCTCCCTTACTTCCAGCTAGTAAGGATCACATAATTCCTAACAAAGTTTTGACACAGATTCCCAATTCGGGCATTCAGAACATATAGCACGTTGCTGTAAGCAAGCACATTCTCATTGAAAGATGCAGGTTACTATGTAGGAACAAGTTTGTATAGGTATTTCAAAGATGCACAGGATTGAGCTAAACTTGGTATGTCTCCAACTCCTAGAAATAACTTCATGCCCCATCTCCCTTACTTCCATCTAGTAAGGATCACATAATTCCTAACAAAGATTTGACACAGACTCCCAATTTGGGCATTCAGAACATATAGCACGTTGCTGTAAGAAAGCACATTCTCATTCAAAGTTGCAAGTTACTATGTAGGAACAAGTTTGTATAGGTGTTTCAATGATGCCCAGAACTGAGCTAAAGTGGGTATGTCTCCAACTCCTAGAAATATCTTCATACCCCATCTGCCTAACTTCCATCTAGTAAGGATCACATAATTCCTAACAATGTTTTGACAAAGATTCCCAATTCGGGCATTCAGAACATATAGCACGTTGCTGTAAGCAAGCACATTCTCATTCAAAGTTGCAAGTTACTATGTAGGAACAAGTTTGTATAGGTATTTCAAAGATGCCCAGAACTGAGCTAAACTTGGTATGTCTCCAACTCCTAGAAATATCTTCATGCCCCATCTCCCTTACTTCCATGTGGTAAGGATCACATAATTTCTAAGAAATTTTTGACACAGATTCCCAATTCGGGCATTCAGAACATATAGAATTTGCTGTAAGCAAGCACATTCTCATTCAAAGTTGCAAGTTACTATGTAGGAACAAGTTTGTATAGGTATTTCAAAGATGCCCAGAACTGAGCTAAACTTGGTATGTCTCCAACTCCTAGAAATAACTTCATGCTCCATGTCCCTTACTACCAGCTAGTAAGGATCACATAATTTCTAACAAAGTTTTGACACAGATTCCCAATTCGGGCATTCAGAACATATAGCACGTTGCTGTAAGCAAGCACATTCTCATTCAAAGTTGCAAGTTACTATGTAGGAACAAGTTTGCATAGGTATTTCAAAGATGCCCAGAACTGAGCTAAACTTGCTATGTCTCCAACTCCTAGAAATAACTTCATGCCCCATCTCCCTTACTTCCAGCTAGTTAGGATCACATAATTCCTAACAAAGTTTTGACACAGATTCCCAATTCGGGCATTCAGAACATATAGCACGTTGCTGTAAGCAAGCACATTCTCATTCAAAGTTGCAAGTTACTATGTAGGAACAAGTTTGTATAGGTATTTCAAAGATGCCCAGAACTGAGCTAAAGTGGGTATGTCTCCAACTCCTAGAAATAACTTCATGCCCCATCTCCCTTACTTCCAGCTAGTAAGGATCACATCATTCCTAACAAAATTTTGACACAGATTCCCAATACGGGCATTCAGAACATATAGCACGTTGCTGTAAGCAAGCACATTCTCATTCAAATTTGCAAGTTACTATGTAGGAACAAGTTTGTATAGGTATTTCAAAGATGCCCAGAACTGTGCTAAAATTGGTATGTCTCCAACTCCTAGAAATAACTTCATGCCCCATCTCCCTTACTTACAACTAGTAAGGATCACATAATTTCTAACAATGTTTTGACACAGATTCCTAATTCGGGCATTCTGAACGTGTAGCACGTTGTTTTAAGCAAGCACTTTCTCATTCCAAGTAGCAAGTTACTTTGTAGGAAGTAGTTTCTATAGGTATTTCAAAGATGCCCAGAACTGAGCTAAAGTGTGCATGTCTCCAACTCCTAGAAATAACTTCATGCCCCATCTCCCTTACTTCCATCTAGTAAGGATCACATAATTTGTAAGAAATTTTTGACACAGATTCCCAATTCGGGCATTCAGAACATATAGAAATTTGCTGTAAGCAAGCACATTCTCATTCAAAGTTGCAAGTTACTATGTAGGAACAATTTTGCATAGGTGTTTCAAAGATGCCCAGAACTGAGCTAAACTTCCTATGTCTCCAACTCCTAGAAATAACTGCATGCCCCATCTCCCTTACTTCCAGCTAGTAAGGATCACATAATTCCTAACAAAGTTTTGACACAGATTCCCAATTCGGGCATTCAGAACATATAGCACGTTGCTGTAAGCAAGCACATTCTCATTCAAAGTTGCAAGTTACTATGTAGGAACAAGTTTGTATAGGTATTTCAAAGATGCCCATAACTGAGCTAAACTTGGTATGTCTCCAACTCCTAGAAATAACTTCATGCCCCATCTCCCTTACTTCCATCTAGTAAGGATCACATAATTCCTAACAAAGTTTTGACACAGATTCCCAATTCGGGCATTCAGAACATATAGCACGTTGCTGTAAGCAAGCACATTCTCATTCAAATTTGCAAGTTACTATGTAGGAACAAGTTTGTATAGGTATTTCAAAGATTACCAGAACTGAGCTAAAGTGGGTATGTCTCCAACTCCTAGAAATAACTTCATGCCCCATTTCCCTTACTTCCAGCTAGTAAGGATCCCATAATTCCTAACAAAGTTTTGACACAGATTCCCAATACGAGCATTCAGAACATATAGCACGTTGCTGTAAGCAAGCACATTCTCATTCAAAGTTGCAAGTTACTATGTAGGAACAAGTTTGTATAGGTATTTCAAAGATGCCCAGAACTGAGCTAAACTTGCTATGACTCCAACTCCTAGAAATAACTTTATGCCCCAACTACCTTACTTCCAGCTAGTAAGGATCACATAATTCCTAACAAAATTTTGACACAGATTCCCAATTCGGGCATTCAGAACATAAAGCACGTTGCTGTAAGCAAGCACATTCTCATTCAAAGTTGCAAGTTACTATGTAGGAACAAGTTTGTATAGGACTTTCAAAGATGCCCAGAACTGAGCTAAACATGGTATGTCTCCAACTCCTAGAAATAACTTCATGCCCCATCTCCCTTACTTCCACCTAGTAAGGATCATATAATTCCTAACAAAGTTTTGACACAGATTCCCAATTCGGGCATTCAGAACATATAGCACGTTGCTGTAAGCAAGCACATTCTCATTCAAAGATGCAAGTTGCTATGTAGGAACAAGTTTGTATAGGTATTTCAAAGATGCCCAGAATTGAGCTAAACTGGGTATGTCTCCAACTCCTAGAAATAACTTCATGCCCCATCTCCCTTACTTCCAGCTAGTAAGGATCACATAATTCCTAACAAAGTTTTGACACAGATTCCCAATTCGGGCATTCAGAACATATAGCACGTTGCTGTAAGCAAGCACATTCTCATTCAAAGTTGCAAGTTACTATGTAGGAACAAGTTTGTATAGGTATTTCAAAGATGCCCCGAACTGTGCTAAACTTGGTATGTCTCCAACTCCTAGAGATAACTTCATGCCCCATCTCCCTTACTTCCAGCTAGTAAGGATCACATAATTTCTAACAAAGTTTTGACACAGATTCCTACTTCGGGCATTCAGAACGTGTAGCACGTTGCTTTAAGCAAGCACTTTCTCATTCCAAGTAGCAAGTTACTATGTAGGAAGAAGTTTCTATAGGTATTTCAAAGATGCCCAGAACTGAGCTAAATGTTGTATGTCTCCAACTCCTAGAAATAACTTCATGCCCCATCTCCCTTACTTCCATCTAGTAAGGATCACATAATTTCTAAGAAATTTTTGACATAGATTCCCAATTCGGGCATTCAGAACATATAGCACGTTGCTGTAAGCAAGCACATTCTCATTCACAGTTGCAAGTTACTATGTAGGAACAAGTTTGTATAGGTATTTCAAAGATGCCCAGAACTGAGCTAAACTTGGTATGTCTCCAACTCCAAGAAATAACTTCATGCCCCATCTCCCTTACTTCCAGCTAGTAAGGATCACATAATTCCTAACAAAGTTTTGACACAGATTCCCAATTCGATCATTCAGAACATATAGCACGTTGCTGTAAGCAACCACATTCTCATTCAATGATGCAAGTTACTATGTAGGAACAAGTTTGTATAGGTATTTCAAAGATGCCCAGAACTGAGCTAAACTTGGTATGTGTCCACCTCCTAGAAATAACTTCATGCCCCATCTCCCTTACTTCCAGCTAGTAAGGATCACATAATTCCTAACAAAGTTTTGACACAGATTCCCAATTCGGGCATTCAGAACATATAGCACGTTGCTGTAAGCAAGCACATTCTCATTCACAGTTGCAAGTTACTATGTAGGAACAAGTTTGTATAGGTATTTCAAAGATGCCCAGAACTGAGCTAAACTTGGTATGTCTCCAACTCCTAGAAATAACTTCATGCCCCATCTCCCTTACTTCCAGCTAGAAAGGGTCATATAATTCCTAACAAAGTTTTGACACAGATTCCCAATTCGGGCATTCAGAACATATAGCACGTTGCTGTAAGCAAGCACATTCTCATTCAAAGATGCAAGTTACCATGTAGGAACAAGTTTGTATAGGACTTTCAAAGATGCCCAGAACTGAGCTAAACTTGGTATGTCTCCAACTCCTAGAAATAACTTCATGCCCCATCTCCCTTACTTCCAGCTAGTAAGGATCACATAATTCCTAACAAATTTTTGACACAGATTCCCAATTCGGGCATTCAGAACATATAGCACGTTGCTGTAAGCAAAGCACATTCTCATTCAAAGTTGCAAGTTACTATGTAGGAACAAGTTTGTATAGGTATTTCAAAGATGCCCAGAACTGTGCTAAACTTGCTATGTGCCAATCTCCTAGAAATAACTTCATGCCCCATCTCCCTTACTTCCAGCTAGTAAGGATCACATAATTCCTAACAAAGTTTTGACACAGATTCCCAATTCGGGCATTCAGAACATATAGCACGTTGCTGTAAGCAAGCACATTCTCATTCAATGTTGCAAGTTACTATGTAGGAACAAGTTTGTATAAGACTTTCAAAGATGCCCAGAACTGAGTTAAAGTGGGTATGTCTCCAACTCCTAGAAATAACTTCATGCCCCATCTCCCTTACTTCCACCTAGTAAGGATTACATAATTCCTAACAAAATTTTGACACAGATTCCCCATTCGGGCATTCAGAACATATAGCACGTTGCTGTAAGCAAGCACATTCTCATTCAAAGTTGCAAGTTACTATGTAGGAACAAGTTTGTATAGGACTTTCAAAGATGCCCAGAACTGAGCTAAACTTGGTAAGTGTCCAACTCCTTGAAATAACTTCATGCCCCATCTCCATTACTTCCAGCAAGTAAGGATCACATAATTCCTAACAAAGTTTTGACACAGATTCCCAATTCGGGCATTCAGAACATATAGCACGTTGCTGTAAGCAAGCACATTCTCATTCAAAGTTGCAAGTTACTATGTAGGAACAAGTTTGTATAGGTATTTAAAGAAGCCCAGAACTGAGCTAAACTTGGTATGTGTCCAACTCCTAGAAATAACTTCATGCCCCATCTCCCTTACTTCCAGCTATTAAGGATCACATAATTCCTAACAAAGATTTGACAGAGATTCCCAATTCGGGCATTCAGAACATATAGGACGTTGCTGTAAGCAAGCACATTCTCATTAAAAGTTGCAAGTTACTATGTAGGAACAATTTTGTATAGGTATTTCAAAGATTCCCAGAACTGAGCTAAACTTGGTATGTCTCCAACTCCTAGAAATAACTTCATGCCCCATCTCCCTTACTTCCACCTAGTAAGGATCATATAATTCCTAACAAAGTTTTGACACAGATTCCCAATTCGGGCATTCAGAACATATAGCACGTTGCTGTAAGCAAGCACATTCTCATTCAAAGATGCAAGTTGCTATGTAGGAACAAGTTTGTATAGGTATTTCAAAGATGCCCAGAATTGAGCTAAACTGGGTATGTCTCCAACTCCTAGAAATAACTTCATGCCCCATCTCCCTTACTTCCAGCTAGTAAGGATCACATAATTCCTAACAAAGTTTTGACACAGATTCCCAATTCGGGCATTCAGAACATGTAGCACGTTGCTGTAAGCAAGCACATTCTCATTCAAAGTTGCAAGTTACTATGTAGGAACAAGTTTGTATAGGTATTTCAAAGATGCCCAGAACTGAGCTAAAGTGGGTATGTCTCCAACTCCTAGAAATAACTTCATGCCCCATTTCCCTTACTTACAGCTAGTAAGGATCACATAATTCCTAACAAAGTTTTGACACAGATTCCCAATACGGGCATTCAGAACATATAGCACGTTGCTGTAAGCAAGCACATTCTCATTCAAAGTTGCAAGTTACTATGTAGGAACAAGTTTGTATAGGTATTTCAAAGATGCCCAGAACTGAGCTAAACTTGCTATGACTCCAACTCCTAGAAATACCTTCATGCCCCAACTCACTTACTTCCAGCTAGTAAGGATCACATAATTCCTAACAAAGTTTTGACACAGATTCCCAATTCGGGCATTCAGAACATATAGCACGTTGCTGTAAGCAAGCACATTCTCATTTAAAGTTGCAAGTTACTATGTGGGAACAAGTTTGAATAGGACTTTCAAAGATGCCCAGAACTGAGCTAAACTTGGTATGTGTCCAACTCCTAGAAATAACTTCATGCCCCATCTCCCTTACTTCCATCTAGTAAGGATCACATAATTCCTAACAAAGTTTAGACACAGATTCCCAATTCGGGCATTCAGAACATATAGCACGTTGCTGTAAGCAAGCACATTCTCATTCAAAGTTGCAAGTTTCTATGTAGGAACAAGTTTGTATAGGTCTTTCAAAGATGCCCAGAACTGAGCTAAACTTGGTATGTGTCCAACTCCTAGAAATAACTTCATGCCCCAACTCACTTGCTTCCAGCTAGTAAGGATCACATAATTCCTAACAAAGTTTTGACACAGATTCCCAATTCGGGAATTCAGAACATATAGCACGTTGCTGTAAGCAAGCACATTCTCATTCAAAGTTGCAAGTTACTATATAGGAACAAGTTTGTATAGGTATTTCAAAGATGCTCAGAACTGTGCTAAACTTGGTATGTGTCCAACTCCTAGAAATACCTTCATGCCCTAACTCCCTTACATCCAGCTAGTAAGGATCACATAATTCCTAACAAAGTTTTGACACAGATTCCCTATTCTGGCATTCAGAACATATAGCATGTTGCTGTAAGCAAGCACATTCTCATTCAAAGTTGCAAGTTACTATGTAGGAACAAGTTTGTATAGGTATTTCAAAGATGCCCAGAACTGAGCTAAACGTTGTATGTCTCCAACTCCTAGAAATAACTTCATGCCCCATCTCCCTTACTTCCATCTAGTAAGGATCACATAATTCCTAACAAAGTTTTGACACAGATTCCCAATTCGGGCATTCAGAACATATAGCACGTTGCTGTAAGCAAGCACATTCTCATTCAAAGTTGCAAGTTACTATGTAGGAACAAGTTTGTATAGGTTTTTCAAAGATGCCCAGAACTCTGCTAAACTTGGTATGTGTCCAACTCCTAGAAATACCTACATGCCCCAACTCCCTTACTTCCAGCTAGTAAGGATCACATAATTCCTAACAAATTTTGACACAGATTCCCAATTCGGGCATTCACAACATATAGCACGTTGCTCTAAGCAAGCACATTCTCATTCAAAGTTGCAAGTTACTATGTAGGAACAAGTTTGTATAGGTATTTCAAAGATGCCCAGAACTGAGCTAAACTTGGTATTTCTCCAACTCCTAGAAATAACTTCATGCCCCATCTCCCTTACTTCCAGCTAGTAAGGATCACATAATTCCTAACAAAGTTTTGACACAGATTCCCAATTCGGGCATTCAGAACATATAGCACGTTTCTGTAAGCAAGCACATTCTCATTCAAAGTTGCAAGTTACTATTTAGGAACAAGTTTGTATAGGTATTTCAAAGATACCCAGAACTGAGCTAATCTTGGTATGTGTCCAACTCCTAGAAATACCTTCATGCCCCAACTCCCTTACTTCCAGCTAGTAAGGATCACATAATTCCTAACAAAGTTTTGACACAGATTCCCAATTCGGGCATTCAGAACATATAGCACGTTGCTGTAAGCAAGCACATTCTCATTCAAAGTTGCAAGTTTCTATGTAGGAACAAGTTTGTATAGGTATTTCAAAGATGCCCAGAACTGAGCTAAACTTGGTATGTGTCCAACTCCTAGAAATACCTTCATGCCCCAACTCACTTACTTCCAGCTAGTAAGGATCACATAATTCCTAACAAAGTTTTGACACAGATTCCCAATTCTGGCATTCAGAACATATAGCACGTTGCTGTAAGCAAGCACATTCTCATTCAAAGTTGCAAGTTACTATTTAGGAACAAGTTTGTATAGGTATTTCAAAGATACCCAGAACTGAGCTAATCTTGGTATGTGTCCAACTCCTAGAAATACCTTCATGCCCCAACTCCCTTACTTACAGCTAGTAAGGATCACATAATTCCTAACAAATTTTAGACACAGATTCCCAATTCGGGCATTCAGAACATATAGCACGTTGCTGTAAGCAAGCACATTCTCATTCAAAGTTGCAAGTTAATATGTAGGAACAAGTTTGTATAGGTATTTCAAAGATGCCCAGAACTGAGCTAAACTTGGTATGTTTCCAACTCCTAGAAATACCTTCATGCCCCAACTCACTTACTTCCAGCTAGTAAGGATCACATAATTCCTAACAAAGTTTTGACACAGATTCCCAATTCGGGCATTCAGAACATATAGCACGTTGCTGTAAGCAAGCACATTCTCATTCAAAGTTGCAAGTTACTATGTGGGAACAAGTTTGAATAGGACTTTCAAAGATGCCCAGAACTGAGCTAAACTTGGTATGTGTCCAACTCCTAGAAATAACTTCATGCCCCATCTCCCTTACTTCCATCTAGTAAGGATCACATAATTCCTAACAAAGTTTAGACACAGATTCCCAATTCGGGCATTCAGAACATATAGCACGTTGCTGTAAGCAAGCACATTCTCATTCAAAGTTGCAAGTTACTATGTAGGAACAAGTTTGTATAGGTATTTCAAAGATGCCCAGAACTGAGCTAAAATTGGTATGTGTCCAACTCCTAGAAATAACTTCATGCCCCAACTCCCTTGCTTCCAGCTAGTAAGGATCACATAATTCCTAACAAAGTTTTGACACAGATTCCCAATTCGGGAATTCAGAACATATAGCACGTTGCTGTAAGCAAGCACATTCTCATTCAAAGTTGCAAGTTACTATATAGGAACAAGTTTGTATAGGTATTTCAAAGATGCCCAGAACTGTGCTAAACTTGGTATGTGTCCAACTCCTAGAAATACCTTCATGCCCTAACTCCCTTACATCCAGCTAGTAAGGATCACATAATTCCTAACAAAGTTTTGACACAGATTCCCTATTCTGGCATTCAGAACATATAGCACGTTGCTGTAAGCAAGCACATTCTCATTCAAAGTTGCAAGTTACTATGTAGGAACAAGTTTGTATAGGTATTTCAAAGATGCCCAGAACTGAGCTAAACGTTGTATGTCTCCAACTCCTAGAAATAACTTCATGCCCCATCTCCCTTACTTCCATCTAGTAAGGATCACATAATTCCTAACAAAGTTTTGACACAGATTCCCAATTCGGGCATTCAGAACATATAGCACGTTGCTGTAAGCAAGCACATTCTCATTCAAAGTTGCAAGTTACTATGTAGGAACAAGTTTGTATAGGTATTTCAAAGATGCCCAGAACTCTGCTAAACTTGGTATGTGTCCAACTCATAGAAATACCTACATGCCCCAACTCCCTTACTTCCAGCTAGTAAGGATCACATAATTCCTAACAAATTTTGACACAGATTCCCAATTCGGGCATTCACAACATATAGCACGTTGCTCTATGCAAGCACATTCTCATTCAAAGTTGCAAGTTACTATGTAGGAACAAGTTTGTATAGGTATTTCAAAGATGCCCAGAACTGAGCTAAACTTGGTATGTCTCCAACTCCAAGAAATAACTTCATGCCCCATCTCCCTTACTTCCAGCTAGTAAGGATCACATAATTCCTAACAAAGTTTTGACACAGATTCCCAATTCGGGCATTCAGAACATATAGCACGTTGCTGTAAGCAAGCACATTCTCATTCAAAGTTGCAAGTTACTATATAGGAACAAGTTTGTATAGGTATTTCAAAGATGCCCAGAACTGTGCTAAACTTGGTATGTGTCCAACTCCTAGAAATACCTTCATGCCCTAACTCCCTTACATCCAGCTAGTAAGGATCACATAATTCCTAACAAAGTTTTGACACAGATTCCCTATTCTGGCATTCAGAACATATAGCACGTTGCTGTAAGCAAGCACAATCTCATTCAAAGTTGCAAGTTACTATGTAGGAACAAGTTTGTATAGGTATTTCAAAGATGCCCAGAACTGAGCTAAACGTTGTATGTCTCCAACTCCTAGAAATAACTTCATGCCCCATCTCCCTTACTTCCATCTAGTAAGGATCACATAATTCCTAACAAAGTTTTGACACAGATTCCCAATTCGGGCATTCAGAACATATAGCACGTTGCTGTAAGCAAGCACATTCTCATTCAAAGTTGCAAGTTACTATGTAGGAACAAGTTTGTATAGGTATTTCAAAGATGCCCAGAACTGAGTTAAACTTCGTATGTCTCCAAGTCCTAGAAATAACTTCATGCCCCATCTCCCTTACTTCCAGCTAGTAAGGATCACATAATTCCTAACAAAGTTTTGACACAGATTCCCAATTCGGGCATTCAGAACATATAGCACGTTGCTGTAAGCAAGCACATTCTCATTCAAAGTTGCAAGTTACTATGTAGGAACAAGTTTGTATAGGTATTTCAAAGATGCCCAGAACTGAGCTAAACTTGGTATGTCTCCAACTCCTAGATTCCCTATTCTGGCATTCAGAACATATAGCACGTTGCTGTAAGCAAGCACTTTCTCATTCAAAGTTGCAAGTTGCTATACAAACTGCTATATGTTCTGAATGCCCGAATTGGGAATCTGTGTAAAAACCTTGTTACGAATTATGTGATCCTTACTAGCTGGAAGTAAGGGAGATGGGGCATGAAGTTATTTCTAGGAGTTGGACACATACCAAGTTTAGCACAGTTCTGGGCATCTTTGAAATACCTATACAAACTTGTTCCTACATAGTAACTTGCAACTTTGAATGAATGTGCTTGCTTACAGCAACGTGCTATATGTTCTGAATGCCCGAATTGGGAATCTGTGTCAAAACTTTGTTAGGAATTATGTGATCCTTACTAGCTGGAGGTAAGGGAGTTGGGGCATGAAGTTATTTCTAGGAGTTGGACACATACCAAGTTTAGCTCAGTTCTTGGCATCTTTGAAATACCTATACAAAATTGTTCCTACATAGTAACTGCCAACTTTGAATGAGAATGTGCTTGCTTCAGCAACGTGCTATATGTTGTGAATGCCCGAATTGGGAATCTGTGTCAAAAGTTTTTTAGGAATTATGTGATCCTTACTAGCTGGAAGTAAGGGAGTTGGGGCATGAATTTATTTCTACGAGTTGGAGACATACCAAGTTTAGCTCAGTTCTGGGCATCTTTGAAATACCTATACAAACTTGTTCCTACATAGTAACTTGCAACTTTGAATGAGAATGTGCTTGCTTACAGCAATGTGCTATATGTTCAAAATGCCCGAATTGGGAATCTGTGTCAAAACTTTGTTAGGAATTATGTGATCCTTACTAGCTGGAAGTAAGGGAGATGGGGCATGAAGATATTTCTAGGAGGTGGACACATACCAAGTTTAGCTCAGTTCTGGGCATCTTTGAAATACCTATACAATCTTGTTCCTACATAGTAACTTGCAACTTTGAATGAGAATGTGCTTGCTTACAGCAACGTGCTATATGTTCTGAATGCCCGAATTGGGAATCTGTGTCAAAACTTTGTTAGGAATTATGTGATCCTTACTAGCTGGAAGTAAGGGAGATGGGGCATGAAGTTATTTCTAGGAGTTGGAGACCTACAACTTTTAGCTCTGTTCTGGGCATCTTTGAACTACCTATACAAACTTGTTCCTACATAGTAACTTGCAACTTTGAATGAGAATGTGCTTGCTTACAGCAATGTACTATATGTTCTGAATGCCCGAATTGGGAATCTGTGTCAAAATTTTGTTAGGAATTATGTGATCCTTACTAGCTGGAAGTAAGTGAGTTGGGGCATGAAGGTATTTCTAGGAGTTGACACATACCAAGTTTAGCACAGTTCTGGGCATCTTTGAATTACCTATACAAACTTGTTCCTACATAGTAACTTGCAACTTTGAATGAGAATGTGCTTGCTTATAGCAACGTGCTATATGTTCTGAATGCCCGAATTGGGAATCTGTGTCAAAAATTTGTTAGGAATTATGTGATCCTTACTAGCTGGAAGTAAGGGAGATGGGGCATGAAGTTATTTCTAGGAGTTGGAGACATACCAAGTTTAGCTCAGTTCTGGGCATCTTTGAAATACCTATACAAACTTGTTCCTACATAGTAACTTGCAACTTTGAATGAGAATATGCTTGCTTACAGCAACGTGCTATATGTTCTGAATGCCCGAATTGGGAATCTGTGTCAAAACTTTGTTAGGAATTATGTGATCCTTACAAGCTGGAAGTAAGGGAGATGGGGCATGAAGTTATATCTAGGAGTTGGAGACATACCAAGTTTAGCTCAGTTCTGGGCATCTTTGAAATACCTATACAAACTTGTTCCTACATAGTAACTTGCAACTTTGAATGAGAATGTGCTTACTTACAGCAACGTGCTGTATGTTCTGAATGCCCGAATTGGGAATCTGTGTCAAAACTTTGTTAGGAATTATGTGATCCTTACTAGCTGGAAGTAAGGGAGATGGGGCATGAAGATATTTCTAGGATTTGGAGACATACCAAGTTTATCTCAGTTCTGGGCATCTTTGAAATACCTATACACACTTGTTCCTACATAGTAACTTGCATCTTTGAATGAGAATGTGCTTGCTTACAGCAACGTGCTTTATGTTCTGAATGCCCGAATTGGGAATCTGTGTCAAAACTTTGTTAGGAATTATGTGATCCTTACTAGCTGGAAGTAAGGGAGATGGGGCCTGAAGTTATTTCTAGGAGTTGGACACATACCAAGTTTAGCTCAGTTCTTGGCATCTTTGAAATACCTATACAAACTTGTTCCTACATATTAACTTGCAACTTTGAATGAGAATGTGCTTGCTTAGAGCAACGTGCTATATGTTGTGAATGCCCGAATTGGGAATCTGTGTCAAAATTTGTTAGGAATTTTGTGATCCTTACTAGCTGGAAGTAAGGGAGATGGGGCATGAAGTTATTTCTAGGAGTTTGACACATACCAAGTTTAGCTCAGTTCTGGGCATCTTTGAAATACCTATACAAACTTGTTCCTACATAGTAACTTGCAACTTTGAATGAGAATGTGCTTGCTTACAACAAAGTGCTATATGTTCTGAATGCCCGAATTGGGAATCTGTGTCAAAACCTTGTTAGGAATTATGTGATCCTTACTAGCTGGAAGTAAGGGAGATGGGGCATGAAGTTATTTCTAGGAGTTGGACACATACCAAGTTTAGCACAGTTCTGGGCATCTTTGAAATACCTATACAAACTTGTTCCTACATAGTAACTTGCAACATTGAATGAGAATGAGCTTGCTTACAGCATCGTGCTATATGTTCTGAATGCCCGAATTGGGAATCTGTGTCAAAACTTTGTTAGGAATTATGTGATCCTTACTAGCTGGAGGTAAGGGAGTTGGGGCATGAAGTTATTTCTAGGAGTTGGACACATACCAAGTTTAGCTCAGTTCTGGGCATCTTTGAAATACCTATACAAACTTGTTCCTACATAGTAACTGCCAACTTTGAATGAGAATGTGCTTGCTTCAGCAACGTGCTATATGTTGTGAATGTCCGAATTGTGAATCTGTGTCAAAACTTTGTTAGGAATTATGTGATCCTTACTAGCTGGAAGTAAGGGAGTTGGGGCATGAAGTTATTTCTAGGAGTTGGAGACATACCAAGTTTAGCTCAGTTCTGGGCATCTTTGAAATACCTATACAAACTTGATCCTACATAGTAATCTGCCAACTTTGAATGAGAATGTGCTTGCTTCAGCAACGTGCTATATGTTGTGAATGCCCGAATTGTGAATCTGTGTCAAAACTTTGTTAGGAATTATGTGATCCTTACTAGCTGGAAGTAAGGGAGTTGGGGCATGAAGTTATTTCTAGGAGTTGGAGACATACCAAGTTTAGCTCAGTTCTGGGCATCTTTGAAATACCTATACAAACTTGATCCTACATAGTAATTTGCAACTTTGAATGAGAATGTGCCTGCTTACAGCAATGTGCTATATGTTCTGAATGCCCGAATTGGGAATCTGTGTCAAAACTTTGTTAGGAATTATGTGATCCTTACTAGCTGGAAGTAAGGTAGATGGGGCATGAAGATATTTCTAGGAGTTGGACACATACCAAGTTTAGCTCAGATCTGGGCATCTTTGAAATACCTATATAATCTTGTTCCTACATAGTAACTTGCAACTTTGAATGAGAATGTGCTTGCTTACAGCAACGTGCTATATGTTCTGAATGCCCGAATTGGGAATCTGTGTCAAAACTTTGTTAGGAATTATGTGATCCTTACTAGCTGGAAGTAAGGGAGATGGGGCATGAAGTTATTTCTAGGAGTTGGAGACATACAACTTTTAGCTCTGTTCTGGGCATCTTTGAAATACCTATACAAACTTGTTCCTACATAGTAACTTGCAACTTTGAATGAGAATGTGCTTGCTTACAGCAATGTACTATATGTTGTGAATGCCCGAATTGGGAATCTGTGTCAAAACTTTGTTAGGAATTAGGTGATCCTTACTAGCTGGAAGTAAGTGAGTTGGGGCATGAAGGTATTTCTAGGAGTTGACACATACCAAGTTTAGCACAGTTCTGGGCATCTTTGAAATACCTATACAAACTTGTTCCTACATAGTAACTTGCAACTTTGAATGAGAATGTGCTTGCTTATAGCAACGTGCTATATGTTCTGAATGCCCGAATTGGGAATCTGTGTCAAAAATTTGTTAGGAATTATGTGATCCTTACTAGCTGGAAGTAAGGGAGATGGGGCATGAAGTTATTTCTAGGAGTTGGAGACATACCAAGTTTAGCTCAGTTCTGGGCATCTTTGAAATACCTATACAAACTTGTTCCTACATAGTAACTTGCAACTTTGAATGAGAATGAGCTTGCTTACAGCAACGTGCTATATGTTCTGAATGCCCGAATTGGGAATCTGTGTCAAAACTTTGTTAGGAATTATGTGATCCTTACTAGCTGGATTTAAGGGAGATGGGGCATGAAGTTTTTTCTAGGAGTTGGACACATACCAAGTTTAGCTCAGTTCTGGGCATCTTTGAAATACCTATACAAACTTGTTCCTACATAGTAACTTGCAACTTTGAATGAGAATGTGCTTGCTTACAGCAATGTACTATATGTTCTGAATGCCCGAATTAGGAATCTGTGTCAAAACTTTGTTAGGAATTATGTGATCCTTACTAGCTGGAAGTAAGGGAGATGTGGCATGAAGATATTTCTAGGATTTGGAGACATACCAAGTTTAGCTCAGTTCTGGGCATCTTTGAAATACCTATACACACTTGTTCCTACATAGTAACTTGCATCTTTGAATGAGAATGTGCTTGCTTACAGCAACGTGCTTTATGTTCTGAATGCCCGAATTGGGAATCTGTGTCAAAACTTTGTTAGGAATTATGTGATCCTTACTTGCTGGAAGTAAGGGAGATGGGGCATGAAGTTATTTCTAGGAGTTAGACACATACCAAGTTTAGCTCAGTTCTGGGCATCTTTGAAATACCTATACAAACTTGTTCCTACATATTAACTTGCAACTTTGAATGAGAATGTGCTTGCTTAGAGCAACGTGCTATATGTTCTGAATGCCCGAATTGGGAATCTGTGTCAAAATTTGTTAGGAATTATGTGATCCTTACTAGCTGGAAGTAAGGGAGATGGGGCATGAAGTTATTTCTAGGAGTTGGAGACATACCAAGTTTAGCTCAGTTCTGGGCATCTTTGAAATACCTATACAAACTTGTTCCTACATAGTAACTTGCAACTTTGAATGAGAATGAGCTTGCTTACAGCAACGTGCTATATGTTCTGAATGCCCGAATTGGGAATCTGTGTCAAAACCTTGTTAGGAATTATGTGATCCTTACTAGCTGGAAGTAAGGGAGATGGGGCATGAAGTTATTTCTAGGCGTTGGACACATACCAAGTTTAGCACAGTTCTGGGCATCTTTGATATACCTATACAAACTAGTTCCTACATAGTAACTTGCATCTTTGAATGAATGTGCTTGCTTACAGCAACGTGCTATATGTTCTGAATGCCCGAATTGGGAATCTGTGTCAAAACTTTGTTAGGAATTATGTGATCCTTACTAGCTGGAGGTAAGGGAGTTGGGGCATGAAGTTATTTCTAGGAGTTGGACACATACCAAGTTTAGCTCAGTTCTGGGCATCTTTGAAATACCTATACAAAATTGTTCCTACATAGTAACTGCCAACTTTGAATGAGAATGTGCTTGCTTCAGCAACGTGCTATATGTTGTGAATGCCCGAATTGGGAATCTGTGTCAAAACTTTGTTAGGAATTATGTGATCCTTACTAGCTGGAAGTAAGGGAGTTGGGGCATGAAGTTATTTCTACGAGTTGGAGACATTCCAAGTTTAGCTCAGTTCTGGGCATCTTTGAAATACCTATACAAACTTGTTCCTACATAGTAACTTACAACTTTGAATGAGAATGTGCTTACTTACAGCAACGTGCTGTATGTTCTGAATGCCCGAATTGGGAATCTGTGTCAAAACTTTGTTAGGAATTATGTGATCCTTACTAGCTGGAAGTAAGGGAGATGGGGCATGAAGATATTTCTAGGATTTGGAGACATACCAAGTTTAGCTCAGTTCTGGGCATCTTTGAAATACCTATACACACTTGTTCCTACATAGTAACTAGCATCTTTGAATGAGAATGTGCTTGCTTACAGCAACGTGCTTTATGTTCTGAATGCCCGAATTGGGAATCTGTGTCAAAACTTTGTTAGGAATTATGTGATCCTTACTAGCTGGAAGTAAGGGAGATGGGGCCTGAAGTTATTTCTAGGAGTTGGACACATACCAAGTTTAGCTCAGTTCTTGGCACCTTTAAATACCTATACAAACTTGTTCCTACATATTAACTTGCAACTTTGAATAAGAATGTGCTTGCTTAGAGCAACGTGCTATATGTTGTGAATGCCCGAATTGGGAATCTGTGTCAAAATTTGTTAGGAATTTTGTGATCCTTACTAGCTGGAAGTAAGGGAGATGGGGCATGAAGTTATTTCTAGGAGTTGGAGACATACCAAGTTTAGCTCAGTTCTGGGCATCTTTGAAATACCTATACAAACTTGTTCCTACATAGTAACTTGCAACTTTGAATGTGAATGAGCTTGCTTACAGCAACGTGCTATATGTTCTGAATGCCCGAATTGGGAATCTGTGTCAAAACTTTGTTAGGAATTATGTGATCCTTACTAGCTGGAAGTAAGGGAGATGGGGCATGAAGTTATTTCTAGGAGTTGGACACATACCAAGTTTAGCTCAGTTCTGGGCATCTTTGAAATAGCTATACAAACTTGTTCCTACATAGTAACTTGCAACTTTGAATGAGAATGTGCTTGCTTACAACAAAGTGCTATATGTTCTGAATGCCCGAATTGGGAATCTGTGTCAAAACCTTGTTAGGAATTATGTGATCCTTACCAGCTGGAAGTAAGGGAGATGGGGCATGAAGTTATTTCTAGGAGTTGGACACATACTAAGTTTAGCTCAGTTCTGGGCATCTTTGAAATACCTATACAATCTTGTTCCTACATAGTAACTTGCAACTTTGAATGAGAATGTGCTTGCTTACAGCAACGTGCTATATGTACTGAATGCCAGAATTGGGAATCTGTGTCAAATCTTTGTTAGGAATTATGTGATCCTTACTAGCTGGAAGTAAGGGAGATGGGGCATGAAGTTATTTCTAGGAGTTGGAGACATACAACTTTTAGCTCTGTTCTGGGCATCTTTGAAATACCTATACAAACTTGTTCCTACATAGTAACTTGCAACTTTGAATGAGAATGTGCTTGCTTACAGCAATGTACTATATGTTCTGAATGACCGAATTGGGAATCTGTGTCAAAACTTTGTTAGGAATTATGTGATCCTTACTAGCTGGAAGTAAGTGAGTTGGGGCATGAAGGTATTTCTAGGAGTTGACACATACCAAGTTTAGCACAGTTCTGGGCATCTTTGAAATACCTATACAAACTTGTTCCTACATAGTAACTTGCAACTTTGAATGAGAATGTGCTTGCTTATAGCAACGTGCTATATGTTCTGAATGCCCGAATTGGGAATCTGTGTCAAAAATTTGTTAGGAATTATGTGATCCTTACTAGCTGGAAGTAAGGGAGATGGGGCATGAAGGTATTTCTAGGAGTTGGAGACATACCAAGTTTAGCTCAGTTCTGGGCATCTTTGAAATACCTATACAAACTTGTTCCTACATAGTAACTTGCAACTTTGAATGAGAATGAGCTTGCTTACAGCAACGTGCTATATGTTCTGAATGCCCGAATTGGGAATCTGTGTCAAAACTTTGTTAGGAATTATGTGATCCTTACTAGCTGGATTTAAGGGAGATGGGGCATGAAGTTATTTCTAGGAGTTGGACACATACCAAGTTTAGCTCAGTTCTGGGCATCTTTGAAATACCTATACAAAATTGTTCCTACATAGTAACTTGCAACTTTGAATGAGAATGTGCTTGCTTACAGCAATGTACTATATGTTCTGAATGCCCGAATTGGGAATCTGTGTCAAAACTTTGTTAGGAATTATGTGATCCTTACTAGTTGGATTTACGGGAGATGGGGCATGAAGTTATTTCTAGGAGTTGGACACATACCAAGTTTAGCTCAGTTCTGGGCATCTTTGAAATACCTATACAAACTTGTTCCTACATAGTAACTTGCAATTTTGAATGAGAATGTTCTTGCTTACAACAACGTGCTATATGTTCTGAATGCCCGAATTGGGAATCTGTGTCAAATCCTTGTTAGGAATTATGTGATCCTTACTAGCTGGAAGTAAGGGAGATGGGGCATGAAGTTATTTCTAGGAGTTGGACACATACCAAGTTTAGCTCAGTTCTAGGCATCTTTGAAATACCTATACAAACTTGTTCCTACATAGTAACTTGCAACTTTGAATGAGAATGAGCTTGCTTACAGCAACGTGCTATATGTTCTGAATGCCCGAATTGGGAATCTGTGTCAAAACTTTGTTAGGAATTATGTGATCCTTACTAGCTGGAGGTAAGGGAGTTGGGGCATGAAGTTATTTCTAGGAGTTGGACACATACCAAGTTTAGCTCAGTTCTGGGCATCTTTGAAATACCTATACAAACTTGTTCCTACATAGTAACTGCCAACTTTGAATGAGAATGTGCTTGCTTCAGCAACGTGCTATATGTTGTGAATGCCCGAATTGGGAATCTGTGTCAAAACTTTGTTAGGAATTATGTGATCCTTACTACCTGGAAGTAAGGGAAATGGGGCATGAAGATATTTCTAGGAGTTGGAGACATACCAAGTTTATCTCAGTTCAGGGCATCTTTGAAATACCTATACAAACTTGTTCCTACATAGTAACTTCCAACTTTGAATGAGAATGAGCTTGCTTACAGCAACGTGCTATATGTTCTGAATGCCCGAATTGGGAATCTGTGTCAAAACTTTGTTAGGAATTATGTGATCCTTACTAGCAGGAAGTAAGGGAGATGGGGCATGAAGTTATTTCTAGGAGTTGGAGACCTACAACTTTTAGCTCTGTTCTGGGCATCTTTGAAATACCTATACAAACTTGTTCCTACATAGTAACTTGCAACTTTGAATGAGAATGTGCTTGCTTACAGCAATGTACTATATGTTCTGAATGCCCGAATTGGGAATCTGTGTCAAAAATTTGTTAGGAATTATGTGATCCTTACTAGCTGGAAGTAAGGGAGATGGGGCATGAAGTTATTTCTAGGAGTTGGAGACATACCAAGTTTAGCTCAGTTCTGGCCATCTTTGAAATACCTATACAAACTTGTTCCTACATAGTAACTTGCAACTTTGAATGAGAATATGCTTGCTTACAGCAACGTGCTATATGTTCTGAATGCCCGAATTGGGAATCTTTGTCAAAACTTTGTTAGGAATTATGTGATCCTTACTAGCTGGAAGTAAGGGAGATGGGGCATGAAGTTATATCTAGGAGTTGGAGACATACCAAGTTTAGCTCAGTTCTGGGCATCTTTGAAATACCTATACAAACTTGTTCCTACATAGTAACTTGCAACTTTGAATGAGAATGAGCTTGCTTACAGCAACGTGCTATATGTTCTGAATGCCCGAATTGGGAATCTGTGTCAAAACTTTGTTAGGAATTATGTGATCCTTACTAGCTGGAAGTAAGGGAGATGGGGCATGAAGTTATTTCTAGAGGTTGGACACATACAACGTTTAGCTCAGTTCTGGGCATCTTTGAAATACCTATACAAACTTGTTCCTACATAGTAACTTGCAACTTTGAATGAGAATGTGCTTGCTTACAGCAACGTGCTATATGTTGTGAATGACCGAATTGGGAATCTGTGTCAAAACTTTGTTAGGAAGTATGTGATCCTTACTAGCTGGAAGTAAGCGAGATGGGGCATGAAGTTATTTCTAGGAGTTGGAGATATACAACGTTTAGCTCAGTTGTGGGCATCTTTGAAATACCTATACAAACTTGTTCCTACATAGTAACTTGCAACTTTGAATGAGAATGTGCTTACCTACACCAACGTGCTATATGTTCTGAATGCCCGAATTGGGAATCTGTGTCAAATCTTTGTTAGGAATTATGTGATCCTTACTAGATGGAAGTAAGGGAGATGGGGCATGAAGTTATTTCTAGGAGTTGGACACATACCAAGTTTAGCTCAGTTCTGGGCATCTTTGAAATACCTATACAAACTTGTTCCTACACATTAACTTGCAACTTTGAATGAGAATGTGCTTGCTTAGAGCAACGTGCTATATGTTCTGAATGACCGAATTGGGAATCTGTGTCAAAATTTGGTAGGAATTATGTGATCCTTACTAGCTGGAAGTAAGGGAGATGGGGCATGAAGTTATTTCTAGGAGTTGGAGACATACCAAGTTTAGCTCAGTTCTGGGCATCTTTGAAATACCTATACAAACTTGTTCCTACATAGTAACTTGCAACTTTGAATGAGAATATGCTTGCTTACAGCAACGTGCTATATGTTCTGAATGCCCGAATTGGGAATCTGTGTCAAAACTTTGTTAGGAATTATGTTATCCTTACTAGCTGGAAGTAATGGAGATGGGGCATGAAGTTATATCTAGGAGTTGGAGACATACCAAGTTTAGCTCAGTTCTGGGCATCTTTGAAATACCTATACAAACTTGTTCCTACATAGTAACTTGCAACTTTGAATGAGAATGAGCTTGCTTACAGCAACGTGCTATATGTTCTGAATGCCCGAATTGGGAATCTGTGTCAAAACTTTGTTAGGAATTATGTGATCCTTACTAGCTGGAAGTAAGGGAGATGGGGCATGAAGTTATTTCTAGAGGTTGGACACATACAACGTTTAGCTCAGTTGTGGGCATCTTTGAAATACCTATACAAACTTGTTCCTAAATAGTAACTTGCAACTTTGAATGAGAATGTGCTTGCTTACAGCAACGTGCTATATGTTGTGAATGCCCGAATTGGGAATCTGTGTCAAAACTTTGTTAGGAAGTATGTGATCCTTACTAGCTGGAAGTAAGCGAGATGGGGCATGAAGTTATTTCTAGGAGTTGGAGACATACAACGTTTAGCTCAGTTGTGGGCATCTTTGAAATACCTATATAAACTTGTTCCTACATACTAACTTGCAACTTTGAATGAGAATGTGCTTACCTACACCAACGTGCTATATGTTCTGAATGCCCGAATTGGGAATCTGTGTCAAAACTTTGTTAGGAATTATGTGATCCTTACTAGATGGAAGTAAGGGAGATGGGGCATGAAGTTATTTCTAGGAGTTGGACACATACCAAGTTTAGCTCAGTTCTGGGCATCTTTGAAATACCTATACAAACTTGTTCCTACATAGTAACTTGCAACATTGAATGAGAATGTGCTTGCTTAGAGCAACGTGCTATATGTTCTGAATGCCCGAATTGGGAATCTGTGTCAAAATTTGGTAGGAATTATGTGATCCTTACTAGCTGGAAGTAAGGGAGATGTGGCATGAATTTATTTCTAGGAGTTGGAGACATACCAAGTTTAGCTCAGTTCTGGGCATCTTTGAAATACCTATACAAACTTGTTCCTACATAGTAACTTGCAACTTTGAATGAGAATGAGCTTGCTTACAGCAACGTGCTATATGTTCTGAATGCCCGAATTGGGAATCAGTGTCAGAACTTTGTTAGGAATTATGTGATCCTTACTAGCTGGAAGTAAGGGAGTTGGGGCATGAAGTTATTTCTAGGAGTTGGACACATATCAAGTTTAGCTCAGTTCTGGGCATCTTTGAAATACCTATACAAACTTGTTCCTACATAGTAACTGCCAAATTTGAATGAGAATGTGCTTGCTTACAGCAACGTGCTATATGTTGTGAATGCCCGAATTGGGAATCTGTGTCAAAACTTTGTTAGGAATTATGTGATCCTTACTAGCTGGAAGTAAGGGAGTTGGGGCATGAAGTTATTTCTAGGAGTTGGAGACATACCAAGTTTAGCTCAGTTCTGGGCATCTTTGAAATACCTATACAAACTTGTTCCTACATAGTAACTTGCAACATTGAATGAGAATGTGCTTGCTTAGAGCAACGTGCTATATGTTCTGAATGCCCGAATTGGGAATCTGTGTCAAAATTTGGTAGGAATTATGTGATCCTTACTAGCTGGAAGTAAGGGAGATGTGGCATGAATTTATTTCTAGGAGTTGGAGACATACCAAGTTTAGCTCAGTTCTGGGCATCTTTGAAATACCTATACAAACTTGTTCCTACATAGTAACTTGCAACTTTGAATGAGAATGAGCTTGCTTACAGCAACGTGCTATATGTTCTGAATGCCCGAATTGGGAATCTGTGTCAGAACTTTGTTAGGAATTATGTGATCCTTACTAGCTGGAAGTAAGGGAGATGGGGCATGAAGATATTTCTAGGAGTTGGACACATACCAAGTTTAGCTCAGTTCTGGGCATCTTTGAAATACCTATACAAACTTATTCCTACATAGTAACTTGCAACTTTGAATGAGAATGTGCTTGCTTACAGCAACGTGCTATATGTTCTGAATGCCCGAATTGAGAATCCGTGTCAAAACTTTGTTAGGAATTATGTGATCCTTACTAGCTGGAAGTAAGGGAGATGGGGCATGAAGTTATTTCTAGGAGTTGGAGACCTACAACTTTTAGCTCTGTTCTGGGCATCATTGAAATACCTATACAAACTTGTTCCTACATGGTAACTTGCAACTTTGAATGAGAATGTGCTTGCTTACAGCAATGTACTATATGTTCTGAATGCCCGAATTGGGAATCTGTGTCAAAACTTTGTTAGGAATTATGTGATCCTTACTAGCTGAAAGTAAGTGAGTTGGGGCATGAAGGTATTTCTAGGAGTTGACACATACCAAGTTTAGCACAGTTCTGGGCATCTTTGAAATACCTATACAAACTTGTTCCTACATAGTAACTTGCAACTTTGAATGAGAATGTGCTTGCTTACAGCAACGTGCTATATGTTCTGAATGCCCGAATTGGGAATTTGTGTCAAAACTTTGTTAGGAATTATGTGATCCTTACTAGCTGGAAGTAAGGGAAATGGGGCATGAAGTTATTTCAAGGAGTTGGAGACATACCAAGTTTAGCTCAGTTCTGGGCATCTTTGAAATACCTATAGAAACTTGTTCCTACATAGTAACTTGCAACTTTGAATGAGAATGAGCTTGCTTACAGCAACGTGCTATATGTTCTGAATGCCCTAATTGGGAATCTGTGTCAAAACTTTGTTAGGAATTATGTGATCCTTACTAGCTGGAAGTAAGGGAGATTGGGCATGAAGTTATTTCTAGGAGATGGAGACATACCAAGTTTAGCTCAGTTCTGGGCATCTTTGAAATACCTATACAAACTTGTTCCTACATAGTAACTTGCAACTTTGAATGAGAATGAGCTTGCTTACAGCAACGTGCTATATGTTCTGAATGCCCGAATTGGGAATCTGTGTCAAAACTTTGTTAGGAATTATGTGATCCTTACTAGCTGGAAGTAAGGGAGATGGGGCATGAACTTATTTCTAGGAGTTGGACACATACCAAGTTTAGCTCAGTTCTGGGCATCTTTGAAATACCTATACAAACTTGTTCCTACATAGTAACTTGCAACTTTGAATGAGAATGTGCTTGCTTAGAGCAACGTGCTATATGTTCTGAATGCCCGAATTGGGAATCTGTGTCAAAACTTTGTTAGGAATTATGTGATCCTTACTAGATGGAAGTAAGGGAGTTGGGGCATGTAGGTATTTCTAGGAGTTGAACACATACCAAGTTTAGCACAGTTCTGGACATCTTTGAAATACCTATACAAACTTGTTCCTACATAGTAACTTGCAACTTTGGATGAGAATGTGCTTGCTTACTGCAACGTGCTATATGTTCTGAATGCCCGAATTGGGAATCTGTGTCAAAACTTTGTTAGGATTTATGTGATCCTTACTAGCTGGAAGTAAGGGAGATGGGGCATGAAGTTATTTCTAGAGGTTGGACACATACAACGTTTAGCTCAGTTCTGCGCATCTTTGAAATACCTATACAAACTTGTTCCTACATAGTAACTTGCAACTTTGAATGAGAATGAGCTTGCTTACAGCAACGTGCTATATGCGCTGAATGCCCGAATTGGGAATCTGTGTCAAAACTTTGTTAGGAATTATGTGATCCTTACTAGCTGGAAGTAAGTGAGTTGGGGCATGAAGATATTTCTAGGAGTTGGACACATACCAAGTTTAGCTCAGTTCTGGGCATCTTTGAAATACCTATACAAACTTGTTCCTACATAGTAACTTGCAACTTTGAATGAGAATGTGCTTGCTTACAGCAACGTGCTATATGTTCTGAATGCCCGAATTGGGAATCTGAGTCAAAACTTTGTTAGGAATTATGTGATCCTTACTAGCTGGAAGTAAGGGAGATGGGGCATGAAGTTATTTCTAGGAGTTGGACACATACCAAGTTTAGCTCAGTTCTTGGCATCTTTGAAATACCTATACAAACTTGTTCCTACATAGTAACTTGCAACTTTGAATGAGAATGTGCTTGCTTACAGCAACGTGCTATATGTTCTGAATGCCCGAATTGGGAATCTGTGTCAAAACTTTGTTAGGAATTATGTGATCCTTACTAGCTGGAAGTAAGGGAGATGGGGCATGAAGTTATTTCTAGGAGTTGGAGACCTACAACTTTTAGCTCTGTTCTGGGCATCTTTGAAATACCTATACAAACTTGTTCCTACATAGTAACTTGCAACTTTGAATGAGAATGTGCTTGCTTACAGCAACGTGCTATATGTTCTGAATGCCCGAATAGGGAATATGTGTCAACACTTTGTTAGGAATTATGTGATCCTTACTAGCTGGAATTAAGTGAGTTGGGGCATGAAGTTATTTCTAGGAGTTGGAGACATACCAAGTTTAGCTCAGTTCTGGGCATCTTTGAAATACCTATACAAACTTGTTCCTACATGGTAACTTGCAACTTTGAATGAGAATGTGCTTGCTTACAGCAACGTGCTATATGTTCTGAATGCCCGAATTGGGAATCTGTGTCAAATCTTTGTTAGGAATTATGTGATCCTTACTAGCTGGAAGTAAGGGAGTTGGGGCATGAAGTTATTTCTAGGAGTTGGACACATACCAAGTTTAGCTCAGTTCTGGGCATCTTTGAAATACCTATACAAACTTGTTCCTACATAGTAACTTGCAACATTGAATGAGAATGTGCTTGCTTAGAGCAACGTGCTATATGTTCTGAATGCCCGAATTGGGAATCTGTGTCAAAATTTGGTAGGAATTATGTGATCCTTACTAGCTGGAAGTAAGGGAGATGTGGCATGAATTTATTTCTAGGAGTTGGAGACATACCAAGTTTAGCTCAGTTCTGGGCATCTTTGAAATACCTATACAAACTTGTTCCTACATAGTAACTTGCAACTTTGAATGAGAATGAGCTTGCTTACAGCAACGTGCTATATGTTCTGAATGCCCGAATTGGGAATCTGTGTCAGAACTTTGTTAGGAATTATGTGATCCTTACTAGCTGGAAGTAAGGGAGATGGGGCATGAAGATATTTCTAGGAGTTGGACACATACCAAGTTTAGCTCAGTTCTGGGCATCTTTGAAATACCTATACAAACTTATTCCTACATAGTAACTTGCAACTTTGAATGAGAATGTGCTTGCTTACAGCAACGTGCTATATGTTCTGAATGCCCGAATTGAGAATCCGTGTCAAAACTTTGTTAGGAATTATGTGATCCTTACTAGCTGGAAGTAAGGGAGATGGGGCATGAAGTTATTTCTAGGAGTTGGAGACCTACAACTTTTAGCTCTGTTCTGGGCATCATTGAAATACCTATACAAACTTGTTCCTACATGGTAACTTGCAACTTTGAATGAGAATGTGCTTGCTTACAGCAATGTACTATATGTTCTGAATGCCCGAATTGGGAATCTGTGTCAAAACTTTGTTAGGAATTATGTGATCCTTACTAGCTGAAAGTAAGTGAGTTGGGGCATGAAGGTATTTCTAGGAGTTGACACATACCAAGTTTAGCACAGTTCTGGGCATCTTTGAAATACCTATACAAACTTGTTCCTACATAGTAACTTGCAACTTTGAATGAGAATGTGCTTGCTTACAGCAACGTGCTATATGTTCTGAATGCCCGAATTGGGAATTTGTGTCAAAACTTTGTTAGGAATTATGTGATCCTTACTAGCTGGAAGTAAGGGAAATGGGGCATGAAGTTATTTCAAGGAGTTGGAGACATACCAAGTTTAGCTCAGTTCTGGGCATCTTTGAAATACCTATAGAAACTTGTTCCTACATAGTAACTTGCAACTTTGAATGAGAATGAGCTTGCTTACAGCAACGTGCTATATGTTCTGAATGCCCTAATTGGGAATCTGTGTCAAAACTTTGTTAGGAATTATGTGATCCTTACTAGCTGGAAGTAAGGGAGATTGGGCATGAAGTTATTTCTAGGAGATGGAGACATACCAAGTTTAGCTCAGTTCTGGGCATCTTTGAAATACCTATACAAACTTGTTCCTACATAGTAACTTGCAACTTTGAATGAGAATGAGCTTGCTTACAGCAACGTGCTATATGTTCTGAATGCCCGAATTGGGAATCTGTGTCAAAACTTTGTTAGGAATTATGTGATCCTTACTAGCTGGAAGTAAGGGAGATGGGGCATGAACTTATTTCTAGGAGTTGGACACATACCAAGTTTAGCTCAGTTCTGGGCATCTTTGAAATACCTATACAAACTTGTTCCTACATAGTAACTTGCAACTTTGAATGAGAATGTGCTTGCTTAGAGCAACGTGCTATATGTTCTGAATGCCCGAATTGGGAATCTGTGTCAAAACTTTGTTAGGAATTATGTGATCCTTACTAGCTGTAAGTAAGGGAGTTGGGGCATGTAGGTATTTCTAGGAGTTGAACACATACCAAGTTTAGCACAGTTCTGGACATCTTTGAAATACCTATACAAACTTGTTCCTACATAGTAACTTGCAACTTTGGATGAGAATGTGCTTGCTTACTGCAACGTGCTATATGTTCTGAATGCCCGAATTGGGAATCTGTGTCAAAACTTTGTTAGGATTTATGTGATCCTTACTAGCTGGAAGTAAGGGAGATGGGGCATGAAGTTATTTCTAGAGGTTGGACACATACAACGTTTAGCTCAGTTCTGCGCATCTTTGAAATACCTATACAAACTTGTTCCTACATAGTAACTTGCAACTTTGAATGAGAATGAGCTTGCTTACAGCAACGTGCTATATGCGCTGAATGCCCGAATTGGGAATCTGTGTCAAAACTTTGTTAGGAATTATGTGATCCTTACTAGCTGGAAGTAAGTGAGTTGGGGCATGAAGTTATTTCTAGGAGTTGGACACATACCAAGTTTAGCTCAGTTCTGGGCATCTTTGAAATACCTATACAAACTTGTTCCTACATAGTAACTTGCAACTTTGAATGAGAATGTGCTTGCTTACAGCAACGTGCTATATGTTCTGAATGCCCGAATTGGGAATCTGAGTCAAAACTTTGTTAGGAATTATGTGATCCTTACTAGCTGGAAGTAAGGGAGATGGGGCATGAAGTTATTTCTAGGAGTTGGACACATACCAAGTTTAGCTCAGTTCTTGGCATCTTTGAAATACCTATACAAACTTGTTCCTACATAGTAACTTGCAACTTTGAATGAGAATGTGCTTGCTTACAGCAACGTGCTATATGTTCTGAATGCCCGAATTGGGAATCTGTGTCAAAACTTTGTTAGGAATTATGTGATCCTTACTAGCTGGAAGTAAGGGAGATGGGGCATGAAGTTATTTCTAGGAGTTGGAGACCTACAACTTTTAGCTCTGTTCTGGGCATCTTTGAAATACCTATACAAACTTGTTCCTACATAGTAACTTGCAACTTTGAATGAGAATGTGCTTGCTTACAGCAACGTGCTATATGTTCTGAATGCCCGAATAGGGAATATGTGTCAACACTTTGTTAGGAATTATGTGATCCTTACTAGCTGGAATTAAGTGAGTTGGGGCATGAAGTTATTTCTAGGAGTTGGAGACATACCAAGTTTAGCTCAGTTCTGGGCATCTTTGAAATACCTATACAAACTTGTTCCCACATGGTAACTTGCAACTTTGAATGAGAATGTGCTTGCTTACAGCAACGTGCTATATGTTCTGAATGCCCGAATTGGGAATCTGTGTCAAATCTTTGTTAGGAATTATGTGATCCTTACTAGCTGGAAGTAAGGGAGTTGGGGCATGAAGTTATTTCTAGGAGTTGGACACATACCAAGTTTAGCTCAGTTCTGGGCATCTTTGAAATACCTATACAGACTTGTTCCTACATAGTAACTTGCAACTTTGAATGAGAATGTGCTTGCTCCCAACAACGTGCTATATGTTCTGAATGCCCGAATTGGGAATCTGTGTCAAAACCTTGTTAGGAATTCTGTGATCCTTACGAGATGGAAGTAAGGGAGATGGGGCATGAAGTTATTTCTAGGAGTTGGAGACATACCAAGTTTAGCTCAGTTCTGGGCATCTTTGAAATACCTATACAAACTTCTTCCTACATAGTAACTTGCAACTTTGAATGAGAATGAGCTTGCTTACAGCAACGTGCTATATGTTCTGAATGCCCGAATTGGGAATCTGTGTCAAAACTTTGTTAGGAATTATGTGATCCTTACTAGCTGAAAGTAAGGGAGTTGGGGCATGAAGTTATTTCTAGGAGTTGGACACATACCAAGTTTAGCTCAGTTCTGGGCATCTTTGAAATACCTATACAAACTTGTTCCTACATAGTAACTTGCAACATTGAATGAGAATGTGCTTGCTTACAGCAACGTGCTATATGTTGTGAATGCCCGAATTGGGAATCTGTGTCAAAACTTTGTTAGGAATTATGTGATCCTTACTAGCTGGAAGTAGGGGAGTTGGGGCATGAAGTTATTTCTAGGAGTTGGACACATACCAAGTTTAGCTCAGTTCTGGGCATCTTTGAAATACCTATACAAACTTGTTCCTACATAGTAACTTGCAACTTTGAATGAGAATGTGCTTGCTTACAGCAATGTGCTATATGTTCTGAATGCACGAATTGGGAATCAGTGTCAGAACTTTGTTAGGAATTATGTGATCCTTACTAGCTGGAAGTAAGGGAGATGGGGCATGAAGTTATTTCTAGGAGTTGGACACATACCAAGTTTAGCTCAGTTCTGGGCATCTTTGAAATACCTATACAAACTTGTTCCTACATAGTAACTTGCAACTTTGAATGAGAATGTGCTTGCTTGCAGCAACGTGCTATATGTTCTGAATGCCCGAATTGGGAATCTGTGTCAAAACTTTGTTAGGAATTATGTGATCCTTACTAGCTGGAAGTAAGGGAGATGGGGCATGAAATTATTTCTAGGAGTTGGAGACATACCAAGTTTAGCTCAGTTCTGGGCATCTTTGAAATAGCTATACAAACTTGTTCCTACATAGTAACTTGCAACTTTGAATGAGAATGTGCTTGCTTACAGCAACGTGCTATATGTTCTGAATGCCCGAATTGGGAATCTGTGTCAAAACTTTGTTAGGAATTATGTGATCCTTACTAGCTGGAGGTAAGGGAGATGGGGCATGAAGATATTCCTAGGAGTTGGACACATACCAAGTTTAGCTCAGTTCTGAGCATCTTTGAAATACCTATACAAACTTGTTCCTACATAGTAACTTGCAACTTTGAATGAGAATGTGCTTGCTTACAGCAACGTGCTATATATTCTGAATGCCCGAATTGGGAATCTGTGTCAAAACTTTTTAGGAATTATGTGATCCTTACTAGCTGGAAGTAAGGGAGATGGGGCATGAAGTTATTTCTAGGAGTTGGAGACATACCAAGTTTAGCTCAGTTCTGGGCATCTTTGAAATACCTATACAAACTTGTTCCTACATAGTAACTTGCTACTTGGAATGAGAAAGTACTTGCTTACAAGTGCAGGCGTGGGGTGAGGCCATGCCTTCTCTTTCCAGGAAAAAGTGAGCCCCTGGCCGAAGCAGCAGGCCCAGGCAGAGCCTTGAGCTTGAAGCCCAGTAGGTCTGTGGCCCTCAGGGCCACAGCAATGCTATCAAGGCAGGGAAGCGGCCTCCAAGCTGAGTGGGAAAGGGAGTGGGGGAGGGGAGGGAGACAGCTGAAGCCGAGTCCAGAAGGGCGGCGATGGAAGAGTTGCAGCTGGGTCAGAGCCTGGAGGGAGGGCGGGGCATTCACTGAGGACCCCCGAGGTCAGCCCTAGGCCCCGGCGGTCGAGCAGGCGCCCTTGGCCTGTGCTGTGGGTGGGGGGTTGAAGCCAAGCCCGCAGGGCTCCCGGAGCGGCCAGAGAAAGAAGGGCCCTTGGAGAGGTAGGCGAGGTGGGTAGGGGGAGCCACCTTACTCTCCTCAGCTCCCTGAGGGAGAGAGAGAGAGACAGAGACAGAGAGAGAGATCCATGACCTCTGAGTCTCTGCCTCTACCACTGGCTGGTGCCAACTCACGCGCCATCCCACTTCCAGCCATCACCCCCACGCCTGCCCCGGAGCCAGCCCCACCACAGAGAGGCCGCTTCCTGCTCCCCTCTGTGCCTTCCCTTCCCGACCTGACTCCAGTGCAGGGGATAAGCTTCAGACAAGTCTTTCCATGTCCCTCTGCATGACAATAGACTTCCTCCCCTCTCCCATTCCACAGGCCCACCCGGGACATCCACCTTGGTCATTAGCTCAGGAGAGGATGCAAGATGAGAATCTCTGCTATTGTGTGGGGAGACTCAGTTTCCCGGGTTTCCCCCATGGACATATGTTCTTCAGCTGGGTCTGATTTTCTCCAGACAAGCTGTCTTGGGAAGGATTTGGCCAGCCCTAAGAACCTGAAGGGAAAGGGCGGAGGGGGGTTCTCTCTCTGCCCCCGACAGCCCTGAGCTGGGTCGCTCCCTCAGACCTGGCCAGGGGCAGCCCATCCCCCGGCGCCCTTCCCCGGGGCATCCAAGGGCAGGCTCGGCGCCAGCCCCACCACGCTCGCCACTGCCCGACCATCGTCCTCCCTCGGGGGGCCTGGGCAGGACAGGGACCCGGCTGTGGGAGGCCTCCAGATCTCAGGCCTGGCACACCGTTTACCAGGCTGCTTCCTCCTCTGACGGGGGCCCAGCACAAGCCCAAGGAGACTTGGCAGCCGCCCCCAGGGCTCTATCCTCTGGAACTCGTCCCCTTGGAAGGGGCTGGGCCAGGTGCCAGGTTCGGCTGGTCGGCCAGCCTCCTTTGGAGAAAGCAGGCAAGCCGAGCCAGGCTTGCAGTGGCCCTGGCGTGACACCTGCCACCTCAGGCAGAGGGCCTCCCGCGTGCCCTCCATGGCGGATTTCTCCCCGGAGCCGTGGCCTAGGCACTAGGAAGGCCGGGCCTCCCCGACTTCCGGGAGGAGGGGCTAGCCCAGTTACGCCCTGGCCCCCAAACCCTCTGGTGCCATCTGCCTGTCTCGGCACTTCTGACTCCACAGAGCCTTTCCTACACCTGGGCTGCCTGCCGTGGCAAAGTGCAGGCGTGGGGTGAGGCCATGGCTTTGTCTTTCCAGGAAGAAATGAGCCCCTGGCCGAAGCAGCAGGCCCAGGCAGAGCCTTGAGCTTGAAGCCCAGTAGGTCTGTGGCCCTCAGGGCCAGAGCAATGCTTTCAAGGCAGGGAAGCGGCCTGCAAGCTGAGTGGGAGTGGGGGAGGGGAGGGAGACAGCTGAAGCCGAGTCCAGAAGGGTGGCAAACGAACAGCTGCAGCTGGGTCAGAGCCTGGAGGGAGGGCGGGGCATTCACTGAGGACCCCCGAGGTCAGCCCTATGCCCTGGCGGTCACGCAGGCGCCCTTGGCCTGTGCGGTGGGTGGGGGGTTGAAGCCAAGCCCGCAGGGCTCCCGGAGCGGCCAGAGAAAGAAGGGCCCTTGGAGAGGTAGGCGAGGTGGGTAGGGGGAGCCACCTTACTCTCCTCAGCTCCCTGAGGGAGAGAGAGAGAGACAGAGACAGAGAGAGAGATCCATGACCTCTGAGTCTCTGCCTCTACCGCTGGCTGGTGCCAACTCACGCGCCATCCCACTTCCAGCCATCACCCCCACGCCTGCCCCGGAGCCAGCCCCACCACAGAGAGGCCGCTTCCTGCTCCCCTCTGTGCCTTCCCTTCCCGACCTGACTCCAGTGCAGGGGATAAGCTTCAGACAAGTCTTTCCATGTCCCTCTGCATGACAATAGACTTCCTCCCCTCTCCCATTCCACAGGCCCACCCGGGACATCCACCTTGGTCATTAGCTCAGGAGAGGATGCAAGATGAGAATCTCTGCTATTGTGTGGGGAGACTCAGTTTCCCGGGTTTCCCCCATGGACACATGTTCTTCAGCTGGGTCTGATTTTCTCCAGACAAGCTGTCTTGGGAAGGATTTGGCCAGCCCTAAGAACCTGAAGGGAAAGGGCGGAGGGGGGTTCTCTCTCTGCCCCCGACAGCCCCGAGCTGGGTCGCTCCCTCAGACCTGGCCAGGGGCAGCCCATCCCCCGGCGCCCTTCCCCGGGGCATCCGAGGGCAGGCTCGGCGCCAGCCCCACCACGCTCGCCACTGCCCGACCATCGTCCTCCCTCGGGGGGCCTGGGCAGGACAGGGACCCGGCTGTGGGAGGCCTCCAGATCTCAGGCCTGGCACACCGTTTACCAGGCTGCTTCCTCCTCTGACGGGGGCCCAGCACACGCCCCAGGAGACTTGGCAGCCGCCCCCAGGGCTCTATCCTCTGGAACTCGTCCCCTTGGAAGGGGCTGGCCCAGGTGCCAGGTTCGGCTGGTCGGCCAGCCTCCTTTGGAGAAAGCAGGCAAGCCGAGCCAGGCTTGCAGTGGCCCTGGCGTGACACCTGCCACCTCAGGCAGAGGGCCTCCCGCGTGCCCTCCATGGCGGATTTCTCCCCGGAGCCGTGGCCTGGGCACTAGGAAGGCCGGGCCTCCCCGACTTCCGGGAGGAGGGGCTAGCCCAGTTACGCCCTGGCCCCCAAACCCTCTGGTGCCATCTGCTTGTCTCGGCACTTCTGACTCCACAGAGCCTTTCCTACACCTGGGCTGCCTGCCGTGGCAAAGTGCAGGCGTGGGGTGAGGCCATGGCTTTGTCTTTCCAGGAAGAAATGAGCCCCTGGCCGAAGCAGCAGGCCCAGGCAGAGCCTTGAGCTTGAAGCCCAGTAGGTCTGTGGCCCTCAGGGCCACAGCAATGCTTTCAAGGCAGGGAAGCGGCCTGCAAGCTGAGTGGGAGTGGGGGAGGGGAGGGAGACAGCTGAAGCCCAGTCCAGAAGGGCGGCAAAGGAACAGCTGCAGCTGTGTCAGAGCCTGGAGGGAGGGCGGGGCATTCACTGAGGACCCCCGAGGTCAGCCCTAGGCCCTGGCGGTCGCGCAGGCGCCCTTGGCCTGTGCGGTGGGTGGGGGGTTGAAGCCAAGCCCGCAGGGCTCCCGGAGCGGCCAGAGAAAGAAGGGCCCTTGGAGAGGTAGGCGAGGTGGGTAGGGGGAGCCACCTTACTCTCCTCAGCTCCCTGAGGGAGAGAGAGAGAGACAGAGACAGAGAGAGAGATCCATGACCTCTGAGTCTCTGCCTCTACCGCTGGCTGGTGCCAACTCACGCGCCATCCCACTTCCAGCCATCACCCCCACGCCTGCGCTGGAGCCAGCCCCACCACAGAGAGGCCGCTTCCTGCTCCCCTCTGTGCCTTCCCTTCCCGACCTGACTCCAGTGCAGGGGATAAGCTTCAGACAAGTCTTTCCATGTCCCTCTGCATGACAATAGACTTCCTCCCCTCTCCCATTCCACAGGCCCACCCGGGACATCCACCTTGGTCATTAGCTCAGGAGAGGATGCAAGATGAGAATCTCTGCTATTGTGTGGGGAGACTCAGTTTCCCGGGTTTCCCCCATGGACACATGTTCTTCAGCTGGGTCTGATTTTCTCCAGACAAGCTGTCTTGGGAAGGATTTGGCCAGCCCTAAGAACCTGAAGGGAAAGGGCGGAGGGGGGTTCTCTCTCTGCCCCCGACAGCCCCGAGCTGGGTCGCTCCCTCAGACCTGGCCAGGGGCAGCCCATCCCCCGGTGCCCTTCCCCAGGGCATCCAAGGGCAGGCTCGGCGCCAGCCCCACCACGCTCGCCACTGCCCGACCATCGTCCTCCCTCGGGGGGCCTGGGCAGGACAGGGACCCGGCTGTGGGAGGCCTCCAGATCTCAGGCCTGGCACACCCGTTTACCAGGCTGCTTCCTCCTCTGACGGGGGCCCAGCACAAGCCCAAGGAGACTTGGCAGCCGCCCCCAGGGCTCTATCCTCTGGAACTCGTCCCCTTGGAAGGGGCTGGCCCAGGTGCCAGGTTCGGCTGGTCGGCCAGCCTCCTTTGGAGAAAGCAGGCAAGCCGAGCCAGGCTTGCAGTGGCCCTGGCGTGACACCTGCCACCTCAGGCAGAGGGCCTCCCGCGTGCCCTCCATGGCGGATTTCTCCCCGGAGCCGTGGCCTGGGCACTAGGAAGGCCGGGCCTCCCCGACTTCCGGGAGGAGGGGCTAGCCCAGTTACGCCCTGGCCCCCAAACCCTCTGGTGCCATCTGCCTGTCTCGGTACTTCTGACTCCACAGAGCCTTTCCTACACCTGGGCTGCCTGCCGTGGCAAAGTGCAGGCGTGGGGTGAGGCCATGGCTTTGTCTTTCCAGGAAGAAATGAGCCCCTGGCTGAAGCAGCAGGCCCAGGCAGAGCCTTGAGCTTGAAGCCCAGTAGGTCTGTGGCCCTCAGGGCCACAGCAATGCTTTCAAGGCAGGGAAGCGGCCTGCAAGCTGAGTTGGAGTGGGGGAGGGGAGGGAGACAGCTGAAGCCCAGTCCAGAAGGGCGGCAAAGGAACAGCTGCAGCTGGGTCAGAGCCTGGAGAGAGGGCGGGGCATTCACTGAGGACCCCCGAGGTCAGCCCTAGGCCCAGGCGGTCGCGCAGGCGCCCTTGGCCTGTGCTGTGGGTGGAGGGTTGAAGCCAAGCCCGCAGGGCTCCCGGAGCGGCCAGAGAAAGAAGGGCCCTTGGAGAGGTAGGCGAGGTGGGTAGGGGGAGCCACCTTACTCTCCTCAGCTCCCTGAGGGAGAGAGAGAGAGACAGAGACAGAGAGAGAGATCCATGACCTCTGAGTCTCTGCCTCTATCGCTGGCTGGTGCCAACTCACGCGCCATCCCACTTCCAGCCATCACCCCCACGCCTGCCCCGGAGCCAGCCCCACCACAGAGAGGCCGCTTCCTGCTCCCCTCTGTGCCTTCCCTTCCCGACCTGACTCCAGTGCAGGGGATAAGCTTCAGACAAGTCTTTCCATGTCCCTCTGCATGACAATAGACTTCCTCCCCTCTCCCATTCCACAGGCCCACCCGGGACATCCACCTTGGTCATTAGCTCAGGAGAGGATGCAAGATGAGAATCTCTGCTATTGTGTGGGGAGACTCAGTTTCCCGGGTTTCCCCCATGGACACATGTTCTTCAGCTGGGTCTGATTTTCTCCAGACAAGCTGTCTTGGGAAGGATTTGGCCAGCCCTAAGAACCTGAAGGGAAAGGGCGGAGGGGGGTTCTCTCTCTGCCCCCGACAGCCCCGAGCTGGGTCGGTCCCTCAGACCTGGCCAGGGGCAGCCCATCCCCCGGCGCCCTTCCCCGGGGCATCCAAGGGCAGGCTCAGCGCCAGCCCCACCCCGCTCGCCTCTGCCCGACCATCGTCCTCCCTCGGGGGGCCTGGGCAGGACAGGGACCCGGCTGTGGGAGGCCTCCAGATCTCAGGCCTGGCACACCGTTTACCAGGCTGCTTCCTCCTCTGACGGGGGCCCAGCACAAGCCCAAGGAGACTTGGCAGCCGCCCCCAAAGCTCTATCCTCTGGAACTCGTCCCCTTGGAAGGGGCTGGCCCAGGTGCCAGGTTCGGCTGGTCGGCCAGCCTCCTTTGGAGAAAGCAGGCAAGCCGAGCCAGGCTTGCAGTGGCCCTGGCGTGACACCTGCCACCTCAGGCAGAGGGCCTCCCGCGTGCCCTCCATGGCGGATTTCTCCCCGGAGCCGTGGCCTGGGCACTAGGAAGGCCGGGCCTCCCCGACTTCCGGGAGGAGGGGCTAGCCCAGTTACGCCCTGGCCCCCAAACCCTCTGGTGCCATCTGCCTGTCTCGGTACTTCTGACTCCACAGAGCCTTTCCTACACCTGGGCTGCCTGCCGTGGCAAAGTGCAGGCGTGGTGTGAGGCCATGGCTTTGTCTTTCCAGGAAGAAATGAGCCCCTGGCCGAAGCAGCAGGCCCAGGCAGAGCCTTGAGCTTGAAGCCCAGTAGGTCTGTGACCCTCAGGGCCACAGCAATGCTTTCAAGGCAGGGAAGCGGCCTGCAAGCTGAGTTGGAGTGGGGGAGGGGAGGGAGACAGCTGAAGCCGAGTCCAGAAGGGCGGCGAAGGAACAGCTGCAGCTGGGTCAGAGCCTGGAGGGAGGGCGGGGCATTCACTGAGGACCCCCTAGGTCAGCCCTAGGCCCAGGCGGTCGCGCAGGCGCCCTTGGCCTGTGCTGTGGGTGGAGGGTTGAAGCCAAGCCCGCAGGGCTCCCGGAGCGGCCAGAGAAAGAAGGGCCCTTGGAGAGGTAGGCGAGGTGGGTAGGGGGAGCCACCTTACTCTCCTCAGCTCCCTGAGGGAGAGAGAGAGAGACAGAGACAGAGAGAGAGATCCATGACCTCTGAGTCTCTGCCTCTATCGCTGGCTGGTGCCAACTCACGCGCCATCCCACTTCCAGCCATCACCCCCACGCCTGCCCCGGAGCCAGCCCCACCACAGAGAGGCCGCTTCCTGCTCCCCTCTGTGCCTTCCCTTCCCGACCTGACTCCAGTGCAGGGGATAAGCTTCAGACAAGTCTTTCCATGTCCCTCTGCATGACAATAGACTTCCTCCCCTCTCCCATTCCACAGGCCCACCCGGGACATCCACCTTGGTCATTAGCTCAGGAGAGGATGCAAGATGAGAATCTCTGCTATTGTGTGGGGAGACTCAGTTTCCCGGGTTTCCCCCATGGACACATGTTCTTCAGCTGGGTCTGATTTTCTCCAGACAAGCTGTCTTGGGAAGGATTTGGCCAGCCCTAAGAACCTGAAGGGAAAGGGCGGAGGGGGGTTCTCTCTCTGCCCCCGACAGCCCGAGCTGTGTCGGTCCCTCAGACCTGGCCAGGGGCAGCCCATCCCCCGGCGCCCTTCCCCGGGGCATCCAAGGGCAGGCTCGGCGCCAGCCCCACCCCGCTCGCCACTGCCCGACCATCGTCCTCCCTCGGGGGGCCTGGGCAGGACAGGGACCCGGCTGTGGGAGGCCTCCAGATCTCAGGCCTGGCACACCGTTTACCAGGCTGCTTCCTCCTCTGACGGGGGCCCAGCACACGCCCCAGGAGACTTGGCAGCCGCCCCCAGGGCTCTATCCTCTGGAACTCGTCCCCTTGGAAGGGGCTGGCCCAGGTGCCAGGTTCGGCTGGTCGGCCAGCCTCCTTTGGAGAAAGCAGGCAAGCCGAGCCAGGCTTGCAGTGGCCCTGGCGTGACACCTGCCACCTCAGGCAGAGGGCCTCCCGCGTGCCCTCCATGGCGGATTTCTCCCCGGAGCCGTGGCCTGGGCACTAGGAAGGCCGGGCCTCCCCGACTTCCGGGAGGAGGGGCTAACCCAGTTACGCCCTGGCCCCCAAACCCTCTGGTGCCATCTGCCTGTCTCGGTACTTCTGACTCCACAGAGCCTTTCCTACACCTGGGCTGCCTGCCGTGGCAAAGTGCAGGCGTGGGGTGAGGCCATGGCTTTGTCTTTCCAGGAAGAAATGAGCCCCTGGCCGAAGCAGCAGGCCCAGGCAGAGCCTTGAGCTTGAAGCCCAGTAGGTCTGTGGCCCTCAGGGCCAGAGCAATGCTTTCAAGGCAGGGAAGCGGCCTGCAAGCTGAGTTGGAGTGGGGGAGGGGAGGGAGACAGCTGAAGCCGAGTCCAGAAGGGCGGCAAAGGAACAGCTGCAGCTGGGTCAGAGCCTGGAGGGAGGGCGGGGCATTCACTGAGGACCCCCTAGGTCAGCCCTAGGCCCAGGCGGTCGCGCAGGCGCCCTTGGCCTGTGCTGTGGGTGGAGGGTTGAAGCCAAGCCCGCAGGGCTCCCGGAGCGGCCAGAGAAAGAAGGGCCCTTGGAGAGGTAGGCGAGGTGGGTAGGGGGAGCCACCTTACTCTCCTCAGCTCCCTGAGGGAGAGAGAGAGAGACAGAGACAGAGAGAGAGATCCATGACCTCTGAGTCTCTGCCTCTATCGCTGGCTGGTGCCAACTCACGCGCCATCCCACTTCCAGCCATCACCCCCACGCCTGCCCCGGAGCCAGCCCCACCACAGAGAGGCCGCTTCCTGCTCCCCTCTGTGCCTTCCCTTCCCGACCTGACTCCAGTGCAGGGGATAAGCTTCAGACAAGTCTTTCCATGTCCCTCTGCATGACAATAGACTTCCTCCCCTCTCCCATTCCACAGGCCCACCCGGGACATCCACCTTGGTCATTAGCTCAGGAGAGGATGCAAGATGAGAATCTCTGCTATTGTGTGGGGAGACTCAGTTTCCCGGGTTTCCCCCATGGACACATGTTCTTCAGCTGGGTCTGATTTTCTCCAGACAAGCTGTCTTGGGAAGGATTTGGCCAGCCCTAAGAACCTGAAGGGAAAGGGCGGAGGGGGGTTCTCTCTCTGCCCCCGACAGCCCCGAGCTGGGTCGGTCCCTCAGACCTGGCCAGGGGCAGCCCATCCCCCGGCGCCCTTCCCCGGGGCATCCAAGGGCAGGCTCGGCGCCAGCCCCACCCCGCTCGCCACTGCCCGACCATCGTCCTCCCTCGGGGGGCCTGGGCAGGACAGGGACCCGGCTGTGGGAGGCCTCCAGATCTCAGGCCTGGCACACCGTTTACCAGGCTGCTTCCTCCTCTGACGGGGGCCCAGCACACGCCCCAGGAGACTTGGCAGCCGCCCCCAGGGCTCTATCCTCTGGAACTCGTCCCCTTGGAAGGGGCTGGCCCAGGTGCCAGGTTCGGCTGGTCGGCCAGCCTCCTTTGGAGAAAGCAGGCAAGCCGAGCCAGGCTTGCAGTGGCCCTGGCGTGACACCTGCCACCTCAGGCAGAGGGCCTCCCGCGTGCCCTCCATGGCGGATTTCTCCCCGGAGCCGTGGCCTGGGCACTAGGAAGGCCGGGCCTCCCCGACTTCCGGGAGGAGGGGCTAGCCCAGTTACGCCCTGGCCCCCAAACCCTCTGGTGCCATCTGCCTGTCTCGGTACTTCTGACTCCACAGAGCCTTTCCTACACCTGGGCTGCCTGCCGTGGCAAAGTGCAGGCGTGGGGTGAGGCCATGGCTTTGTCTTTCCAGGAAGAAATGAGCCCCTGGCCGAAGCAGCAGGCCCAGGCAGAGCCTTGAGCTTGAAGCCCAGTAGGTCTGTGGCCCTCAGGGCCAGAGCAATGCTTTCAAGGCAGGGAAGCGGCCTGCAAGCTGAGTTGGAGTGGGGGAGGGGAGGGAGACAGCTGAAGCCGAGTCCAGAAGGGCGGCAAAGGAACAGCTGCAGCTGGGTCAGAGCCTGGAGGGAGGGCGGGGCATTCACTGAGGACCCCCTAGGTCAGCCCTAGGCCCAGGCGGTCGCGCAGGCGCCCTTGGCCTGTGCTGTGGGTGGAGGGTTGAAGCCAAGCCCGCAGGGCTCCCGGAGCGGCCAGAGAAAGAAGGGCCCTTGGAGAGGTAGGCGAGGTGGGTAGGGGGAGCCACCTTACTCTCCTCAGCTCCCTGAGGGAGAGAGAGAGAGACAGAGACAGAGAGAGAGATCCATGACCTCTGAGTCTCTGCCTCTATCGCTGGCTGGTGCCAACTCACGCGCCATCCCACTTCCAGCCATCACCCCCACGCCTGCCCCGGAGCCAGCCCCACCACAGAGAGGCCGCTTCCTGCTCCCCTCTGTGCCTTCCCTTCCCGACCTGACTCCAGTGCAGGGGATAAGCTTCAGACAAGTCTTTCCATGTCCCTCTGCATGACAATAGACTTCCTCCCCTCTCCCATTCCACAGGCCCACCCGGGACATCCACCTTGGTCATTAGCTCAGGAGAGGATGCAAGATGAGAATCTCTGCTATTGTGTGGGGAGACTCAGTTTCCCGGGTTTCCCCCATGGACACATGTTCTTCAGCTGGGTCTGATTTTCTCCAGACAAGCTGTCTTGGGAAGGATTTGGCCAGCCCTAAGAACCTGAAGGGAAAGGGCGGAGGGGGGTTCTCTCTCTGCCCCCGACAGCCCCGAGCTGGGTCGGTCCCTCAGACCTGGCCAGGGGCAGCCCATCCCCCGGCGCCCTTCCCCGGGGCATCCAAGGGCAGGCTCGGCGCCAGCCCCACCCCGCTCGCCACTGCCCGACCATCGTCCTCCCTCGGGGGGCCTGGGCAGGACAGGGACCCGGCTGTGGGAGGCCTCCAGATCTCAGGCCTGGCACACCGTTTACCAGGCTGCTTCCTCCTCTGACGGGGGCCCAGCACAAGCCCAAGGAGACTTGGCAGCCGCCCCCAGGGCTCTATCCTCTGGAACTCGTCCCCTTGGAAGGGGCTGGCCCAGGTGCCAGGTTCGGCTGGTCGGCCAGCCTCCTTTGGAGAAAGCAGGCAAGCCGAGCCAGGCTTGCAGTGGCCCTGGCGTGACACCTGCCACCTCAGGCAGAGGGCCTCCCGCGTGCCCTCCATGGCGGATTTCTCCCCGGAGCCGTGGCCTGGGCACTAGGAAGGCCGGGCCTCCCCGACTTCCGGGAGGAGGGGCTAGCCCAGTTACGCCCTGGCCCCCAAACCCTCTGGTGCCATCTGCCTGTCTCGGTACTTCTGACTCCACAGAGCCTTTCCTACACCTGGGCTGCCTGCCGTGGCAAAGTGCAGGCGTGGGGTGAGGCCATGGCTTTGTCTTTCCAGGAAGAAATGAGCCCCTGGCCGAAGCAGCAGGCCCAGGCAGAGCGTTGAGCTTGAAGCCCAGTAGGTCTGTGGCCCTCAGGGCCACAGCAATGCTTTCAAGGCAGGGAAGCGGCCTGCAAGCTGAGTTGGAGTGGGGGAGGGGAGGGAGACAGCTGAAGCCGAGTCCAGAAGGGCGGCGAAGGAACAGCTGCAGCTGGGTCAGAGCCTGGAGGGAGGGCGGGGCATTCACTGAGGACCCCCTAGGTCAGCCCTAGGCCCAGGCGGTCGCGCAGGCGCCCTTGGCCTGTGCTGTGGGTGGAGGGTTGAAGCCAAGCCCGCAGGGCTCCCGGAGCGGCCAGAGAAAGAAGGGCCCTTGGAGAGGTAGGCGAGGTGGGTAGGGGGAGCCACCTTACTCTCCTCAGCTCCCTGAGGGAGAGAGAGAGAGACAGAGACAGAGAGAGAGATCCATGACCTCTGAGTCTCTGCCTCTATCGCTGGCTGGTGCCAACTCACGCGCCATCCCACTTCCAGCCATCACCCCCATGCCTGCCCCGGAGCCAGCCCCACCACTGAGAGGCCGCTTCCTGCTCCCCTCTGTGCCTTCCCTTCCCGACCTGACTCCAGTGCAGGGGATAAGCTTCAGACAAGTCTTTCCATGTCCCTCTGCATGACAATAGACTTCCTCCCCTCTCCCATTCCACAGGCCCACCCGGGACATCCACCTTGGTCATTAGCTCAGGAGAGGATGCAAGATGAGAATCTCTGCTATTGTGTGGGGAGACTCAGTTTCCCGGGTTTCCCCCATGGACACATGTTCTTCAGCTGGGTCTGATTTTCTCCAGACAAGCTGTCTTGGGAAGGATTTGGCCAGCCCTAAGAACCTGAAGGGAAAGGGCGGAGGGGGGTTCTCTCTCTGCCCCCGACAGCCCCGAGCTGGGTCGGTCCCTCAGACCTGGCCAGGGGCAGCCCATCCCCCGGCGCCCTTCCCGGGGCATCCAAGGGCAGGCTCGGCGCCAGCCCCACCCCGCTCGCCACTGCCCGACCATCGTCCTCCCTCGGGGGGCCTGGGCAGGACAGGGACCCGGCTGTGGGAGGCCTCCAGATCTCAGGCCTGGCACACCGTTTACCAGGCTGCTTCCTCCTCTGACGGGGGCCCAGCACAAGCCCAAGGAGACTTGGCAGCCGCCCCCAGGGCTCTATCCTCTGGAACTCGTCCCCTTGGAAGGGGCTGGCCCAGGTGCCAGGTTCGGCTGGTCGGCCAGCCTCCTTTGGAGAAAGCAGGCAAGCCGAGCCAGGCTTGCAGTGGCCCTGGCGTGACACCTGCCACCTCAGGCAGAGGGCCTCCCGCGTGCCCTCCATGGCGGATTTCTCCCCGGAGCCGTGGCCTGGGCACTAGGAAGGCCGGGCCTCCCCGACTTCCGGGAGGAGGGGCTAGCCCAGTTACGCCCTGGCCCCCAAACCCTCTGGTGCCATCTGCCTGTCTCGGCACTTCTGACTCCACAGAGCCTTTCCTACACCTGGGCTGCCTGCCGTGGCAAAGTGCAGGCGTGGGGTGAGGCCATGGCTTTGTCTTTCCAGGAAGAAATGAGCCCCTGGCCGAAGCAGCAGGCCCAGGCAGAGCCTTGAGCTTGAAGCCCAGTAGGTCTGTGGCCCTCAGGGCCACAGCAATGCTTTCAAGGCAGGGAAGCGGCCTGCAAGCTGAGTTGGAGTGGGGGAGGGGAGGGAGACAGCTGAAGCCGAGTCCAGAAGGGCGGCAAAGGAACAGCTGCAGCTGGGTCAGAGCCTGGAGGGAGGGCGGGGCATTCACTGAGGACCCCCTAGGTCAGCCCTAGGCCCAGGCGGTCGCGCAGGCGCCCTTGGCCTGTGCTGTGGGTGGAGGGTTGAAGCCAAGCCCGCAGGGCTCCCGGAGCGGCCAGAGAAAGAAGGGCCCTTGGAGAGGTAGGCGAGGTGGGTAGGGGGAGCCACCTTACTCTCCTCAGCTCCCTGAGGGAGAGAGAGAGAGACAGAGACAGAGAGAGAGATCCATGACCTCTGAGTCTCTGCCTCTATCGCTGGCTGGTGCCAACTCACGCGCCATCCCACTTCCAGCCATCACCCCCACGCCTGCCCCGGAGCCAGCCCCACCACAGAGAGGCCGCTTCCTGCTCCCCTCTGTGCCTTCCCTTCCCGACCTGACTCCAGTGCAGGGGATAAGCTTCAGACAAGTCTTTCCATGTCCCTCTGCATGACAATAGACTTCCTCCCCTCTCCCATTCCACAGGCCCACCCGGGACATCCACCTTGGTCATTAGCTCAGGAGAGGATGCAAGATGAGAATCTCTGCTATTGTGTGGGGAGACTCAGTTTCCCGGGTTTCCCCCATGGACACATGTTCTTCAGCTGGGTCTGATTTTCTCCAGACAAGCTGTCTTGGGAAGGATTTGGCCAGCCCTAAGAACCTGAAGGGAAAGGGCGGAGGGGGGTTCTCTCTCTGCCCCCGACAGCCCCGAGCTGGGTCGGTCCCTCAGACCTGGCCAGGGGCAGCCCATCCCCCGGCGCCCTTCCCCGGGGCATCCAAGGGCAGGCTCGGCGCCAGCCCCACCCCGCTCGCCACTGCCCGACCATCGTCCTCCCTCGGGGGGCCTGGGCAGGACAGGGACCCGGCTGTGGGAGGCCTCCAGATCTCAGGCCTGGCACACCGTTTACCAGGCTGCTTCCTCCTCTGACGGGGGCCCAGCACAAGCCCAAGGAGACTTGGCAGCCGCCCCCAGGGCTCTATCCTCTGGAACTCGTCCCCTTGGAAGGGGCTGGCCCAGGTGCCAGGTTCGGCTGGTCGGCCAGCCTCCTTTGGAGAAAGCAGGCAAGCCGAGCCAGGCTTGCAGTGGCCCTGGCGTGACACCTGCCACCTCAGGCAGAGGGCCTCCCGCGTGCCCTCCATGGCGGATTTCTCCCCGGAGCCGTGGCCTGGGCACTAGGAAGGCCGGGCCTCCCCGACTTCCGGGAGGAGGGGCTAGCCCAGTTACGCCCTGGCCCCCAAACCCTCTGGTGCCATCTGCCTGTCTCGGTACTTCTGACTCCACAGAGCCTTTCCTACACCTGGGCTGCCTGCCGTGGCAAAGTGCAGGCGTGGGGTGAGGCCATGGCTTTGTCTTTCCAGGAAGAAATGAGCCCCTGGCCGAAGCAGCAGGCCCAGGCAGAGCGTTGAGCTTGAAGCCCAGTAGGTCTGTGGCCCTCAGGGCCACAGCAATGCTTTCAAGGCAGGGAAGCGGCCTGCAAGCTGAGTTGGAGTGGGGGAGGGGAGGGAGACAGCTGAAGCCGAGTCCAGAAGGGCGGCGAAGGAACAGCTGCAGCTGGGTCAGAGCCTGGAGGGAGGGCGGGGCATTCACTGAGGACCCCCTAGGTCAGCCCTAGGCCCAGGCGGTCGCGCAGGCGCCCTTGGCCTGTGCTGTGGGTGGAGGGTTGAAGCCAAGCCCGCAGGGCTCCCGGAGCGGCCAGAGAAAGAAGGGCCCTTGGAGAGGTAGGCGAGGTGGGTAGGGGGAGCCACCTTACTCTCCTCAGCTCCCTGAGGGAGAGAGAGAGAGACAGAGACAGAGAGAGAGATCCATGACCTCTGAGTCTCTGCCTCTATCGCTGGCTGGTGCCAACTCACGCGCCATCCCACTTCCAGCCATCACCCCCACGCCTGCCCCGGAGCCAGCCCCACCACTGAGAGGCCGCTTCCTGCTCCCCTCTGTGCCTTCCCTTCCCGACCTGACTCCAGTGCAGGGGATAAGCTTCAGACAAGTCTTTCCATGTCCCTCTGCATGACAATAGACTTCCTCCCCTCTCCCATTCCACAGGCCCACCCGGGACATCCACCTTGGTCATTAGCTCAGGAGAGGATGCAAGATGAGAATCTCTGCTATTGTGTGGGGAGACTCAGTTTCCCGGGTTTCCCCCATGGACACATGTTCTTCAGCTGGGTCTGATTTTCTCCAGACAAGCTGTCTTGGGAAGGATTTGGCCAGCCCTAAGAACCTGAAGGGAAAGGGCGGAGGGGGGTTCTCTCTCTGCCCCCGACAGCCCCGAGCTGGGTCGGTCCCTCAGACCTGGCCAGGGGCAGCCCATCCCCCGGCGCCCTTCCCGGGGCATCCAAGGGCAGGCTCGGCGCCAGCCCCACCCCGCTCGCCACTGCCCGACCATCGTCCTCCCTCGGGGGGCCTGGGCAGGACAGGGACCCGGCTGTGGGAGGCCTCCAGATCTCAGGCCTGGCACACCGTTTACCAGGCTGCTTCCTCCTCTGACGGGGGCCCAGCACAAGCCCAAGGAGACTTGGCAGCCGCCCCCAGGGCTCTATCCTCTGGAACTCGTCCCCTTGGAAGGGGCTGGCCCAGGTGCCAGGTTCGGCTGGTCGGCCAGCCTCCTTTGGAGAAAGCAGGCAAGCCGAGCCAGGCTTGCAGTGGCCCTGGCGTGACACCTGCCACCTCAGGCAGAGGGCCTCCCGCGTGCCCTCCATGGCGGATTTCTCCCCGGAGCCGTGGCCTGGGCACTAGGAAGGCCGGGCCTCCCCGACTTCCGGGAGGAGGGGCTAGCCCAGTTACGCCCTGGCCCCCAAACCCTCTGGTGCCATCTGCCTGTCTCGGCACTTCTGACTCCACAGAGCCTTTCCTACACCTGGGCTGCCTGCCGTGGCAAAGTGCAGGCGTGGGGTGAGGCCATGGCTTTGTCTTTCCAGGAAGAAATGAGCCCCTGGCCGAAGCAGCAGGCCCAGGCAGAGCCTTGAGCTTGAAGCCCAGTAGGTCTGTGGCCCTCAGGGCCACAGCAATGCTTTCAAGGCAGGGAAGCGGCCTGCAAGCTGAGTTGGAGTGGGGGAGGGGAGGGAGACAGCTGAAGCCGAGTCCAGAAGGGCGGCGAAGGAACAGCTGCAGCTGGGTCAGAGCCTGGAGGGAGGGCGGGGCATTCACTGAGGACCCCCTAGGTCAGCCCTAGGCCCAGGCGGTCGCGCAGGCGCCCTTGGCCTGTGCTGTGGGTGGAGGGTTGAAGCCAAGCCCGCAGGGCTCCCGGAGCGGCCAGAGAAAGAAGGGCCCTTGGAGAGGTAGGCGAGGTGGGTAGGGGGAGCCACCTTACTCTCCTCAGCTCCCTGAGGGAGAGAGAGAGAGACAGAGACAGAGAGAGAGATCCATGACCTCTGAGTCTCTGCCTCTATCGCTGGCTGGTGCCAACTCACGCGCCATCCCACTTCCAGCCATCACCCCCACGCCTGCCCCTGAGCCAGCCCCACCACAGAGAGGCCGCTTCCTGCTCCCCTCTGTGCCTTCCCTTCCCGACCTGACTCCAGTGCAGGGGATAAGCTTCAGACAAGTCTTTCCATGTCCCTCTGCATGACAATAGACTTCCTCCCCTCTCCCATTCCACAGGCCCACCCGGGACATCCACCTTGGTCATTAGCTCAGGAGAGGATGCAAGATGAGAATCTCTGCTATTGTGTGGGGAGACTCAGTTTCCCGGGTTTCCCCCATGGACACATGTTCTTCAGCTGGGTCTGATTTTCTCCAGACAAGCTGTCTTGGGAAGGATTTGGCCAGCCCTAAGAACCTGAAGGGAAAGGGCGGAGGGGGGTTCTCTCTCTGCCCCCGACAGCCCGAGCTGTGTCGGTCCCTCAGACCTGGCCAGGGGCAGCCCATCCCCCGGCGCCCTTCCCCGGGGCATCCAAGGGCAGGCTCGGCGCCAGCCCCACCCCGCTCGCCACTGCCCGACCATCGTCCTCCCTCGGGGGGCCTGGGCAGGACAGGGACCCGGCTGTGGGAGGCCTCCAGATCTCAGGCCTGGCACACCGTTTACCAGGCTGCTTCCTCCTCTGACGGGGGCCCAGCACACGCCCCAGGAGACTTGGCAGCCGCCCCCAGGGCTCTATCCTCTGGAACTCGTCCCCTTGGAAGGGGCTGGCCCAGGTGCCAGGTTCGGCTGGTCGGCCAGCCTCCTTTGGAGAAAGCAGGCAAGCCGAGCCAGGCTTGCAGTGGCCCTGGCGTGACACCTGCCACCTCAGGCAGAGGGCCTCCCGCGTGCCCTCCATGGCGGATTTCTCCCCGGAGCCGTGGCCTGGGCACTAGGAAGGCCGGGCCTCCCCGACTTCCGGGAGGAGGGGCTAGCCCAGTTACGCCCTGGCCCCCAAACCCTCTGGTGCCATCTGCCTGTCTCGGTACTTCTGACTCCACAGAGCCTTTCCTACACCTGGGCTGCCTGCCGTGGCAAAGTGCAGGCGTGGGGTGAGGCCATGGCTTTGTCTTTCCAGGAAGAAATGAGCCCCTGGCCGAAGCAGCAGGCCCAGGCAGAGCCTTGAGCTTGAAGCCCAGTAGGTCTGTGGCCCTCAGGGCCAGAGCAATGCTTTCAAGGCAGGGAAGCGGCCTGCAAGCTGAGTTGGAGTGGGGGAGGGGAGGGAGACAGCTGAAGCCGAGTCCAGAAGGGCGGCAAAGGAACAGCTGCAGCTGGGTCAGAGCCTGGAGGGAGGGCGGGGCATTCACTGAGGACCCCCTAGGTCAGCCCTAGGCCCAGGCGGTCGCGCAGGCGCCCTTGGCCTGTGCTGTGGGTGGAGGGTTGAAGCCAAGCCCGCAGGGCTCCCGGAGCGGCCAGAGAAAGAAGGGCCCTTGGAGAGGTAGGCGAGGTGGGTAGGGGGAGCCACCTTACTCTCCTCAGCTCCCTGAGGGAGAGAGAGAGAGACAGAGACAGAGAGAGAGATCCATGACCTCTGAGTCTCTGCCTCTATCGCTGGCTGGTGCCAACTCACGCGCCATCCCACTTCCAGCCATCACCCCCACGCCTGCCCCGGAGCCAGCCCCACCACAGAGAGGCCGCTTCCTGCTCCCCTCTGTGCCTTCCCTTCCCGACCTGACTCCAGTGCAGGGGATAAGCTTCAGACAAGTCTTTCCATGTCCCTCTGCATGACAATAGACTTCCTCCCCTCTCCCATTCCACAGGCCCACCCGGGACATCCACCTTGGTCATTAGCTCAGGAGAGGATGCAAGATGAGAATCTCTGCTATTGTGTGGGGAGACTCAGTTTCCCGGGTTTCCCCCATGGACACATGTTCTTCAGCTGGGTCTGATTTTCTCCAGACAAGCTGTCTTGGGAAGGATTTGGCCAGCCCTAAGAACCTGAAGGGAAAGGGCGGAGGGGGGTTCTCTCTCTGCCCCCGACAGCCCGAGCTGTGTCGGTCCCTCAGACCTGGCCAGGGGCAGCCCATCCCCCGGCGCCCTTCCCCGGGGCATCCAAGGGCAGGCTCGGCGCCAGCCCCACCCCGCTCGCCACTGCCCGACCATCGTCCTCCCTCGGGGGGCCTGGGCAGGACAGGGACCCGGCTGTGGGAGGCCTCCAGATCTCAGGCCTGGCACACCGTTTACCAGGCTGCTTCCTCCTCTGACGGGGGCCCAGCACACGCCCCAGGAGACTTGGCAGCCGCCCCCAGGGCTCTATCCTCTGGAACTCGTCCCCTTGGAAGGGGCTGGCCCAGGTGCCAGGTTCGGCTGGTCGGCCAGCCTCCTTTGGAGAAAGCAGGCAAGCCGAGCCAGGCTTGCAGTGGCCCTGGCGTGACACCTGCCACCTCAGGCAGAGGGCCTCCCGCGTGCCCTCCATGGCGGATTTCTCCCCGGAGCCGTGGCCTGGGCACTAGGAAGGCCGGGCCTCCCCGACTTCCGGGAGGAGGGGCTAACCCAGTTACGCCCTGGCCCCCAAACCCTCTGGTGCCATCTGCCTGTCTCGGTACTTCTGACTCCACAGAGCCTTTCCTACACCTGGGCTGCCTGCCGTGGCAAAGTGCAGGCGTGGGGTGAGGCCATGGCTTTGTCTTTCCAGGAAGAAATGAGCCCCTGGCCGAAGCAGCAGGCCCAGGCAGAGCCTTGAGCTTGAAGCCCAGTAGGTCTGTGGCCCTCAGGGCCAGAGCAATGCTTTCAAGGCAGGGAAGCGGCCTGCAAGCTGAGTTGGAGTGGGGGAGGGGAGGGAGACAGCTGAAGCCGAGTCCAGAAGGGCGGCAAAGGAACAGCTGCAGCTGGGTCAGAGCCTGGAGGGAGGGCGGGGCATTCACTGAGGACCCCCTAGGTCAGCCCTAGGCCCAGGCGGTCGCGCAGGCGCCCTTGGCCTGTGCTGTGGGTGGAGGGTTGAAGCCAAGCCCGCAGGGCTCCCGGAGCGGCCAGAGAAAGAAGGGCCCTTGGAGAGGTAGGCGAGGTGGGTAGGGGGAGCCACCTTACTCTCCTCAGCTCCCTGAGGGAGAGAGAGAGAGACAGAGACAGAGAGAGAGATCCATGACCTCTGAGTCTCTGCCTCTATCGCTGGCTGGTGCCAACTCACGCGCCATCCCACTTCCAGCCATCACCCCCACGCCTGCCCCGGAGCCAGCCCCACCACAGAGAGGCCGCTTCCTGCTCCCCTCTGTGCCTTCCCTTCCCGACCTGACTCCAGTGCAGGGGATAAGCTTCAGACAAGTCTTTCCATGTCCCTCTGCATGACAATAGACTTCCTCCCCTCTCCCATTCCACAGGCCCACCCGGGACATCCACCTTGGTCATTAGCTCAGGAGAGGATGCAAGATGAGAATCTCTGCTATTGTGTGGGGAGACTCAGTTTCCCGGGTTTCCCCCATGGACACATGTTCTTCAGCTGGGTCTGATTTTCTCCAGACAAGCTGTCTTGGGAAGGATTTGGCCAGCCCTAAGAACCTGAAGGGAAAGGGCGGAGGGGGGTTCTCTCTCTGCCCCCGACAGCCCCGAGCTGGGTCGGTCCCTCAGACCTGGCCAGGGGCAGCCCATCCCCCGGCGCCCTTCCCCGGGGCATCCAAGGGCAGGCTCGGCGCCAGCCCCACCCCGCTCGCCACTGCCCGACCATCGTCCTCCCTCGGGGGGCCTGGGCAGGACAGGGACCCGGCTGTGGGAGGCCTCCAGATCTCAGGCCTGGCACACCGTTTACCAGGCTGCTTCCTCCTCTGACGGGGGCCCAGCACACGCCCCAGGAGACTTGGCAGCCGCCCCCAGGGCTCTATCCTCTGGAACTCGTCCCCTTGGAAGGGGCTGGCCCAGGTGCCAGGTTCGGCTGGTCGGCCAGCCTCCTTTGGAGAAAGCAGGCAAGCCGAGCCAGGCTTGCAGTGGCCCTGGCGTGACACCTGCCACCTCAGGCAGAGGGCCTCCCGCGTGCCCTCCATGGCGGATTTCTCCCCGGAGCCGTGGCCTGGGCACTAGGAAGGCCGGGCCTCCCCGACTTCCGGGAGGAGGGGCTAGCCCAGTTACGCCCTGGCCCCCAAACCCTCTGGTGCCATCTGCCTGTCTCGGTACTTCTGACTCCACAGAGCCTTTCCTACACCTGGGCTGCCTGCCGTGGCAAAGTGCAGGCGTGGGGTGAGGCCATGGCTTTGTCTTTCCAGGAAGAAATGAGCCCCTGGCCGAAGCAGCAGGCCCAGGCAGAGCCTTGAGCTTGAAGCCCAGTAGGTCTGTGGCCCTCAGGGCCAGAGCAATGCTTTCAAGGCAGGGAAGCGGCCTGCAAGCTGAGTTGGAGTGGGGGAGGGGAGGGAGACAGCTGAAGCCGAGTCCAGAAGGGCGGCAAAGGAACAGCTGCAGCTGGGTCAGAGCCTGGAGGGAGGGCGGGGCATTCACTGAGGACCCCCTAGGTCAGCCCTAGGCCCAGGCGGTCGCGCAGGCGCCCTTGGCCTGTGCTGTGGGTGGAGGGTTGAAGCCAAGCCCGCAGGGCTCCCGGAGCGGCCAGAGAAAGAAGGGCCCTTGGAGAGGTAGGCGAGGTGGGTAGGGGGAGCCACCTTACTCTCCTCAGCTCCCTGAGGGAGAGAGAGAGAGACAGAGACAGAGAGAGAGATCCATGACCTCTGAGTCTCTGCCTCTATCGCTGGCTGGTGCCAACTCACGCGCCATCCCACTTCCAGCCATCACCCCCACGCCTGCCCCGGAGCCAGCCCCACCACAGAGAGGCCGCTTCCTGCTCCCCTCTGTGCCTTCCCTTCCCGACCTGACTCCAGTGCAGGGGATAAGCTTCAGACAAGTCTTTCCATGTCCCTCTGCATGACAATAGACTTCCTCCCCTCTCCCATTCCACAGGCCCACCCGGGACATCCACCTTGGTCATTAGCTCAGGAGAGGATGCAAGATGAGAATCTCTGCTATTGTGTGGGGAGACTCAGTTTCCCGGGTTTCCCCCATGGACACATGTTCTTCAGCTGGGTCTGATTTTCTCCAGACAAGCTGTCTTGGGAAGGATTTGGCCAGCCCTAAGAACCTGAAGGGAAAGGGCGGAGGGGGGTTCTCTCTCTGCCCCCGACAGCCCCGAGCTGGGTCGGTCCCTCAGACCTGGCCAGGGGCAGCCCATCCCCCGGCGCCCTTCCCCGGGGCATCCAAGGGCAGGCTCGGCGCCAGCCCCACCCCGCTCGCCACTGCCCGACCATCGTCCTCCCTCGGGGGGCCTGGGCAGGACAGGGACCCGGCTGTGGGAGGCCTCCAGATCTCAGGCCTGGCACACCGTTTACCAGGCTGCTTCCTCCTCTGACGGGGGCCCAGCACAAGCCCAAGGAGACTTGGCAGCCGCCCCCAGGGCTCTATCCTCTGGAACTCGTCCCCTTGGAAGGGGCTGGCCCAGGTGCCAGGTTCGGCTGGTCGGCCAGCCTCCTTTGGAGAAAGCAGGCAAGCCGAGCCAGGCTTGCAGTGGCCCTGGCGTGACACCTGCCACCTCAGGCAGAGGGCCTCCCGCGTGCCCTCCATGGCGGATTTCTCCCCGGAGCCGTGGCCTGGGCACTAGGAAGGCCGGGCCTCCCCGACTTCCGGGAGGAGGGGCTAGCCCAGTTACGCCCTGGCCCCCAAACCCTCTGGTGCCATCTGCCTGTCTCGGTACTTCTGACTCCACAGAGCCTTTCCTACACCTGGGCTGCCTGCCGTGGCAAAGTGCAGGCGTGGGGTGAGGCCATGGCTTTGTCTTTCCAGGAAGAAATGAGCCCCTGGCCGAAGCAGCAGGCCCAGGCAGAGCGTTGAGCTTGAAGCCCAGTAGGTCTGTGGCCCTCAGGGCCACAGCAATGCTTTCAAGGCAGGGAAGCGGCCTGCAAGCTGAGTTGGAGTGGGGGAGGGGAGGGAGACAGCTGAAGCCGAGTCCAGAAGGGCGGCGAAGGAACAGCTGCAGCTGGGTCAGAGCCTGGAGGGAGGGCGGGGCATTCACTGAGGACCCCCTAGGTCAGCCCTAGGCCCAGGCGGTCGCGCAGGCGCCCTTGGCCTGTGCTGTGGGTGGAGGGTTGAAGCCAAGCCCGCAGGGCTCCCGGAGCGGCCAGAGAAAGAAGGGCCCTTGGAGAGGTAGGCGAGGTGGGTAGGGGGAGCCACCTTACTCTCCTCAGCTCCCTGAGGGAGAGAGAGAGAGACAGAGACAGAGAGAGAGATCCATGACCTCTGAGTCTCTGCCTCTATCGCTGGCTGGTGCCAACTCACGCGCCATCCCACTTCCAGCCATCACCCCCACGCCTGCCCCGGAGCCAGCCCCACCACTGAGAGGCCGCTTCCTGCTCCCCTCTGTGCCTTCCCTTCCCGACCTGACTCCAGTGCAGGGGATAAGCTTCAGACAAGTCTTTCCATGTCCCTCTGCATGACAATAGACTTCCTCCCCTCTCCCATTCCACAGGCCCACCCGGGACATCCACCTTGGTCATTAGCTCAGGAGAGGATGCAAGATGAGAATCTCTGCTATTGTGTGGGGAGACTCAGTTTCCCGGGTTTCCCCCATGGACACATGTTCTTCAGCTGGGTCTGATTTTCTCCAGACAAGCTGTCTTGGGAAGGATTTGGCCAGCCCTAAGAACCTGAAGGGAAAGGGCGGAGGGGGGTTCTCTCTCTGCCCCCGACAGCCCCGAGCTGGGTCGGTCCCTCAGACCTGGCCAGGGGCAGCCCATCCCCCGGCGCCCTTCCCGGGGCATCCAAGGGCAGGCTCGGCGCCAGCCCCACCCCGCTCGCCACTGCCCGACCATCGTCCTCCCTCGGGGGGCCTGGGCAGGACAGGGACCCGGCTGTGGGAGGCCTCCAGATCTCAGGCCTGGCACACCGTTTACCAGGCTGCTTCCTCCTCTGACGGGGGCCCAGCACAAGCCCAAGGAGACTTGGCAGCCGCCCCCAGGGCTCTATCCTCTGGAACTCGTCCCCTTGGAAGGGGCTGGCCCAGGTGCCAGGTTCGGCTGGTCGGCCAGCCTCCTTTGGAGAAAGCAGGCAAGCCGAGCCAGGCTTGCAGTGGCCCTGGCGTGACACCTGCCACCTCAGGCAGAGGGCCTCCCGCGTGCCCTCCATGGCGGATTTCTCCCCGGAGCCGTGGCCTGGGCACTAGGAAGGCCGGGCCTCCCCGACTTCCGGGAGGAGGGGCTAGCCCAGTTACGCCCTGGCCCCCAAAACCTCTGGTGCCATCTGCCTGTCTCGGCACTTCTGACTCCACAGAGCCTTTCCTACACCTGGGCTGCCTGCCGTGGCAAAGTGCAGGCGTGGGGTGAGGCCATGGCTTTGTCTTTCCAGGAAGAAATGAGCCCCTGGCCGAAGCAGCAGGCCCAGGCAGAGCCTTGAGCTTGAAGCCCAGTAGGTCTGTGGCCCTCAGGGCCACAGCAATGCTTTCAAGGCAGGGAAGCGGCCTGCAAGCTGAGTTGGAGTGGGGGAGGGGAGGGAGACAGCTGAAGCCGAGTCCAGAAGGGCGGCAAAGGAACAGCTGCAGCTGGGTCAGAGCCTGGAGGGAGGGCGGGGCATTCACTGAGGACCCCCTAGGTCAGCCCTAGGCCCAGGCGGTCGCGCAGGCGCCCTTGGCCTGTGCTGTGGGTGGAGGGTTGAAGCCAAGCCCGCAGGGCTCCCGGAGCGGCCAGAGAAAGAAGGGCCCTTGGAGAGGTAGGCGAGGTGGGTAGGGGGAGCCACCTTACTCTCCTCAGCTCCCTGAGGGAGAGAGAGAGAGACAGAGACAGAGAGAGAGATCCATGACCTCTGAGTCTCTGCCTCTATCGCTGGCTGGTGCCAACTCACGCGCCATCCCACTTCCAGCCATCACCCCCACGCCTGCCCCGGAGCCAGCCCCACCACAGAGAGGCCGCTTCCTGCTCCCCTCTGTGCCTTCCCTTCCCGACCTGACTCCAGTGCAGGGGATAAGCTTCAGACAAGTCTTTCCATGTCCCTCTGCATGACAATAGACTTCCTCCCCTCTCCCATTCCACAGGCCCACCCGGGACATCCACCTTGGTCATTAGCTCAGGAGAGGATGCAAGATGAGAATCTCTGCTATTGTGTGGGGAGACTCAGTTTCCCGGGTTTCCCCCATGGACACATGTTCTTCAGCTGGGTCTGATTTTCTCCAGACAAGCTGTCTTGGGAAGGATTTGGCCAGCCCTAAGAACCTGAAGGGAAAGGGCGGAGGGGGGTTCTCTCTCTGCCCCCGACAGCCCCGAGCTGGGTCGGTCCCTCAGACCTGGCCAGGGGCAGCCCATCCCCCGGCGCCCTTCCCCGGGGCATCCAAGGGCAGGCTCGGCGCCAGCCCCACCCCGCTCGCCACTGCCCGACCATCGTCCTCCCTCGGGGGGCCTGGGCAGGACAGGGACCCGGCTGTGGGAGGCCTCCAGATCTCAGGCCTGGCACACCGTTTACCAGGCTGCTTCCTCCTCTGACGGGGGCCCAGCACAAGCCCAAGGAGACTTGGCAGCCGCCCCCAGGGCTCTATCCTCTGGAACTCGTCCCCTTGGAAGGGGCTGGCCCAGGTGCCAGGTTCGGCTGGTCGGCCAGCCTCCTTTGGAGAAAGCAGGCAAGCCGAGCCAGGCTTGCAGTGGCCCTGGCGTGACACCTGCCACCTCAGGCAGAGGGCCTCCCGCGTGCCCTCCATGGCGGATTTCTCCCCGGAGCCGTGGCCTGGGCACTAGGAAGGCCGGGCCTCCCCGACTTCCGGGAGGAGGGGCTAGCCCAGTTACGCCCTGGCCCCCAAACCCTCTGGTGCCATCTGCCTGTCTCGGTACTTCTGACTCCACAGAGCCTTTCCTACACCTGGGCTGCCTGCCGTGGCAAAGTGCAGGCGTGGGGTGAGGCCATGGCTTTGTCTTTCCAGGAAGAAATGAGCCCTGGCCGAAGCAGCAGGCCCAGGCAGAGCGTTGAGCTTGAAGCCCAGTAGGTCTGTGGCCCTCAGGGCCACAGCAATGCTTTCAAGGCAGGGAAGCGGCCTGCAAGCTGAGTTGGAGTGGGGGAGGGGAGGGAGACAGCTGAAGCCGAGTCCAGAAGGGCGGCGAAGGAACAGCTGCAGCTGGGTCAGAGCCTGGAGGGAGGGCGGGGCATTCACTGAGGACCCCCTAGGTCAGCCCTAGGCCCAGGCGGTCGCGCAGGCGCCCTTGGCCTGTGCTGTGGGTGGAGGGTTGAAGCCAAGCCCGCAGGGCTCCCGGAGCGGCCAGAGAAAGAAGGGCCCTTGGAGAGGTAGGCGAGGTGGGTAGGGGGAGCCACCTTACTCTCCTCAGCTCCCTGAGGGAGAGAGAGAGAGACAGAGACAGAGAGAGAGATCCATGACCTCTGAGTCTCTGCCTCTATCGCTGGCTGGTGCCAACTCACGCGCCATCCCACTTCCAGCCATCACCCCCACGCCTGCCCCGGAGCCAGCCCCACCACTGAGAGGCCGCTTCCTGCTCCCCTCTGTGCCTTCCCTTCCCGACCTGACTCCAGTGCAGGGGATAAGCTTCAGACAAGTCTTTCCATGTCCCTCTGCATGACAATAGACTTCCTCCCCTCTCCCATTCCACAGGCCCACCCGGGACATCCACCTTGGTCATTAGCTCAGGAGAGGATGCAAGATGAGAATCTCTGCTATTGTGTGGGGAGACTCAGTTTCCCGGGTTTCCCCCATGGACACATGTTCTTCAGCTGGGTCTGATTTTCTCCAGACAAGCTGTCTTGGGAAGGATTTGGCCAGCCCTAAGAACCTGAAGGGAAAGGGCGGAGGGGGGTTCTCTCTCTGCCCCCGACAGCCCCGAGCTGGGTCGGTCCCTCAGACCTGGCCAGGGGCAGCCCATCCCCGGCGCCCTTCCCGGGGCATCCAAGGGCAGGCTCGGCGCCAGCCCCACCCCGCTCGCCACTGCCCGACCATCGTCCTCCCTCGGGGGGCCTGGGCAGGACAGGGACCCGGCTGTGGGAGGCCTCCAGATCTCAGGCCTGGCACACCGTTTACCAGGCTGCTTCCTCCTCTGACGGGGGCCCAGCACAAGCCCAAGGAGACTTGGCAGCCGCCCCCAGGGCTCTATCCTCTGGAACTCGTCCCCTTGGAAGGGGCTGGCCCAGGTGCCAGGTTCGGCTGGTCGGCCAGCCTCCTTTGGAGAAAGCAGGCAAGCCGAGCCAGGCTTGCAGTGGCCCTGGCGTGACACCTGCCACCTCAGGCAGAGGGCCTCCCGCGTGCCCTCCATGGCGGATTTCTCCCCGGAGCCGTGGCCTGGGCACTAGGAAGGCCGGGCCTCCCCGACTTCCGGGAGGAGGGGCTAGCCCAGTTACGCCCTGGCCCCCAAACCCTCTGGTGCCATCTGC